>NW_015508108.1:1453-17021 GCF_001515645.1 Sinocyclocheilus grahami | reverse complement strand
CATGAGCAGTGCTTGTTGTGGCTGTGTGGTGTTATCAGTGTCCTTGTGGGATGTCTCAACCACATGACGACTCAGACCAGGTGTGTGTGTGCTATTCAGGCTGAGTGGATTGACACACTACTGAAGGATGATGGAGGGAGAAGTAGATTTTGTCCTTAAGCACTCTTGCACCAAGTTTGGGTGGAGGCCATCCGGTTTAAACAGTTGTCTATGGCCCCAAAAAAAGATTAAAGTTGTCAATGAAATTCACTCCTTTTAAATTGCAAGATCGTTGTAGCCATGTGTTCAGCCCAAGCAACCGTGAAAACATGTTAGTTCCCCTTGCTGGGAGTGGTCCACTGATGAACGACTGAACTTCAAGTGATTGAAGCGTTTCAAAGAGTTCAACGAAATCCTTTTTAAGGAGTTCTGACTGCTCTTTCCGTATATCATTCTTCCCCAGATGGATGATGATTCGATTAGCAGTCTTGTGCTTCATTAGAATTTTCCGAAGTTCCTTGTTCACATCAGAGACGGTTGCTTGAGGAAAGCAGCATGTAATTGTAGTCCTGCTACTAATGTTTCTGATAATAGAGTCACCCACTATCAGAGTCCTGAGTTCGGCTGCGCTTTGAGCTGAATGCCGCTGTCTGCTCGACCTTGAGCGCCTGTTAGTAGCGATGTTAGCTGCTGGCTGATCCGATCCATGTTTAACCACATTTGGGGATTCCTCACCCACATTCATTAAAACATCAAATCTGTTTTCAAGATGTATAGGAGGTGGTAGAATACCAGTTTTTGCAAGCCTTGTCATAGCCATATCTGGGGTAGAGGATGCTACCGCAGCAATATAAGATACTTGTGACAATCTGATGTCTCTGTCAGGGTTCGGGTAGAGGATGGAGCGAGGACTCAGTACTGCAGAGAATGGGCTTTTATTGATAATAAAAATAAACAAAACAGCAACAAAAACTACCCCGTGGGGGAAAAACAGGCTGGCAAGGCAAGGCAGGATCTGGACACGACACGACACATCCAGGAAGAGATGAAGACGAACTGACCCAGGACTGCAAACACAAGGAGAATAAATGGAGAGCAAATGAGGAGGGTAACGAGGGACCACATGTGGGGCTAATTAACTAATAATCAGGTAACAAGATGGGAGGGGGCAAGACAATTGCACATGGCACACCGAATCAAAGACAAAAAGCCATGGGCTCACACAAAACAAATCACAAGCCATGTGCTAGAACAAAAGACACGAACACGCAGCTAATGAGAAAACTCATAAGCCGCGTGTTCATACAAGACAACAAGAAAAGCACGCGGCTGACCACAAACCACGTGCCCAACATAACACAACACACGTGGACAGAAGAGCGCACGGCCGAGCGAACTCGAGACCGCACGCTCCCACAACAGACAGAACATGGAGCGCAAGTGTCCGGACCCCGACACGAAACCGAAACTCAAGACATGAGTGCCGGGATCTGAACACCACGCTCCAACATGAAACAGTACACGCAGACGAGAGCGCACGGCTCGAGCACACTTGAAGCCGCACGCTCACATGAAAACAATGACATGACGCGAGTGTCAGGGCTCTGTCACAAAACTATGAATTACACTAGACCGAAGTGACAGAACCCTGACAGTCTCGGTTTGTGCCATCGATTAGTGTGTCAATCAATTTCGGCTTGTTCCTCAACACTTGGTATAAACTGTTGAGATTCACTAGATTCATGGGACTCATTGGCTGTATGCTGAGGGGGTCCGTGATGTATGCTGTGTGTTCTACCTGTTTTGGAAGTCCAGCAAGTAACTTTGTTTCAAGAACCGCAATTCTTTGTAGAAGTTTGCGGCAGTTTATGCAACAAGTAGATTCAGCAAGAGACATTTTCTCTCTCGTCTGTTTGAATGTAGACAGCTGTGCTTTCCCTTCTCTGGAATGTAAGCTGGTGGCAGTGGGAGGCAAAAGTTCCCTTTTTTTGTATTATTCCAGTCCCGAAGTGTTTTTAGTTTTAGTGTCTGTGCCAAAAATGTGTTGTTTGAGCATTGTGCTGATCTGCTAAAGTAAAAATCTTAGAAAAATCTGAGAAAAGTACAGAAATAGGGAGCAAAGCGCAGAGCAGTAAGCAAGGACATCCAAAAGGTAGCGAAGCCGGAGCAGAGACCTCTAAGAGAGGCCGCTAAGAAAATCTTAGCGTGTGACTAATTTACTAATTCCACATCCGATCTTACGGAGTTAAACTTAAGCAGGACTGTCAAAGTTTACATATTAAATAAAGATTTAAATATGTTATTGCTAAATTATCTTCTTCATGAACTGTAAATGAAGATGGGACATTTAACAAAAATCATCTGCAATCATCAACAAGTATAAAATATTACAGATGAGCAAAGCACACCATAATTTGTGTAAACACTGGAGATCAACAGTTAAAAACATGTTACACACTGTGGGATCATTTTTATATGAATATTATCAAAGGAATAAAATTAACAGATTCTGTATTAATCTGTTTATTTTATTCCTTTGATACGGTTTTCTTGAAGAGTGTTGTGTTGAATTATTTATTTTAATTTTTTAATGGCATGTCAGCAGTGTCACCATCAATAACTGTCGTACAGTTAACAAAAAACTATATAAAACATTTGTTTCTAAATTACACCAGCAGTCAAAAGTTTAGAACACAATTTTTTTTATGTTTTTGCTCACCAAGCCTGCATTTATTTGATGGAAAATACAAGAAAAACAGTATTATTGTGAAGAAATATTAAAATTTAAGATAGCTGCTTTCTATGTTGTGCTATAGCTGCTAGCTGCTTTCTATGTTCTATGTTGCTTTCTATGTCTTTCTACGATACGACCAAGATGGCACCGATGATGATGGCTGCCTCCGTGGCGTGCTCTGCAGTTGTATTTATGTTTTTGTTAGTTTGTCCTGTCTTTAGTTATATCCCTGCAATCAGTTTCACCAGAGACGAATTGCTGGACATTCGGCACTACACATCACCCAGTATTTCACCGGTTTTCGACTATTCTGATGTTTTGCTGGACATAGTAGTTGGTGGAGCTGCAGCGCTGATCAAGAACTTCAAGACGTGCAGATGGAGGAAGCGAGCCGGCGCGCTCGTGAAGCTCAGGCAGAGCGGATTCAGAACACTGTTGCCTAGCATCCATCTGGCGAACCTCCGCTCTTTACCCAACAAAACGGACGAACTCCTTCTGCTCTCCCGGATAAACAAAGATTTCTCACACTCTGCTGCTCTGTGTTTCACGGAAACCTGGCTGAAAGACGCCATTCCGGACAGCGCGTTGAGTCTGCCGGGCTTTCAGCTGTTTAGAGCAGATCGCGACGCAGAATCAACGGGGAAATCGCACGGCGGCAGGACATGTTTTTACATGAATGAGAGGTGATGAACAAATGTAACTGGCATAAAGAAGATGGTCTGTTCAGATCTAGAAGTGCTCTTCATTAACTGTAAGCCTTTCTACTCGCCGCAGGAGTTTTGCTCGTTCATTCTTGTCAGTGTCTACATTCCTCCGCAAGCGCACGTGAGCTCCGCTTTACAGAAACTCGCTGATCAGATCACAGAGACAGAACAACAACACCCAGACTCGGTTTTAATAATTCTCGGGGACTTTAATAAAGCCGAAGGACTGTAAAAAGATGGACTAATGAAGCAGAGCAGGATTTACAAGCTTGTTTTGACCTCACTGATTGGAGTGCTTTTGAAGCTGCTGCCACCGATCTGGACGAGCTCACAGAGACTGTAACATCTTATATCAGTTTCTGTGAAGACATGTGCATTCCTACCAGGACTCATCTAACATACAACAATGACAAACCATGGTTCACTGCAAAACTTATACAGCTCCGTCAGGCCAAAGAAGATGCTTACAGGAAGGGGAACAATGTCTTGTATAAACAGGCTAAATACACACTGGAAAAGGAGATCAGAGTGTGTGAGGAGAGTTTGTTTCCAGAAGCTTTACTTTCACTGTTCCTCAGCGGAGGAATGATCTTCACAAGCCTCCAGAACATCTCACATCTTCTGAGGAGCCTTTATTTCTTCAGCTCTCAATCACTGCATTATATGTTTGGAGCATTTCACTCTCATTTTACTGAGACAGATTGCTGGAGATATAGAGCGACGACTGATATTTATAGCATTTAACGTCAGCATCTGCTGTACTGTTATAAAGATCTCATTGATTTACAGCACAAACATCAGAATTTCATCATATAAATATCAGCATCTGCAGCAAATTTATATTCCTTTGAATGAAACTGAGCTGTTTTTCCTCCATATTCTCACTCTATCAGACTATATGAGCCAAAAAAGTCTGATGCATCAAATATGATGCTCAACAAAACGTGTGATGTGATGGATGTGTGTCGGTCTTACTGATGACGGTGGGCAGACTGAGGCCGGTGCCAGAGTCGGTGTCTAGTGTGCATTGCTCACTCAGCAGACTGTGCAGCTCCCTACAGAGGAACAAGAGCACTGGGAACACAAGCGTCATGATCCTACAGACTCTTTTCATGCAATACTCCACACAGACTTACCTATGAATGGCTTTTCCTCCCATCGGCAGAGCTTCCCACACAGACAGGATTGGAACGCCTTCATAGATCTAGTGCACTGTTAAAGCCATCTATAACCACTTCAAACCACAGATAATATTGTGTGTAAACACAACAAGTGCAGACAAACATGCTTTTCAATCACTCAGACGAGGAATATGAATTAAAGGAATCGTTCACCCAAAAATTAAAATGCGCTCACCCTCAGGCCATACGAGATTAGGATGAGTTTGTTTCTTCATCAGATTTGGAGAAATTGCATCAGTGTCTCACTGCAAGTGAATGGGTGCCGTCAGAACGAGAGTTCAAACAGCTGATAAAAACATCACAAGTAATCCACAGCACTCCAGTCCATCAGTCCAAGGCTATTTTCGTAAACGAAAACTAAAACTAAGACTAAAACGACTGATGAAAAAACTATTTTGTAAACTGAAATGAAATAAAAACGTCAAAATAATAGAAAAACTCAAACGAAACTAAACTAAGAACAGCAATAAAATTATAATTATCAAAAATAAATAATCATTTTCATAATCATTATGTTCTCACCCCTTGGCGGAAAAATATATGAGCTGTGTGGAGGTTTAGGGAAATAGCTACCTGTAACGCAAAGCAGTTTAAAGCCTGCACGGGTCCTGTTTGGTAAACGTGCACCAGCAGTGCTTAACAGAACACCCGACCCATTATCTGACAGCAGCACTCGCATTAAATCTATTACATCAGGTAAGCAAGATTATTTATTTTCTCATGTATCACAAGCAATCAAACCAAAAACAGACATGCAGCGCAACATGATAATTAACAGAAACAAAGATGAGAACGCGCATCCTTTCTGTAAACAACACAACACTTTAGCCTAGCATCTTCTGATCACTCTGCCAGGCTTTTGAACAAATGTGCACTGGCTAAATCACATCATGCACACGCTTATAATTCTTCATAAATGAAAAGAACATTAAAATAAGCCGTTACTGTTAAATGCGATTGCCGTTATTGAATTTAATTAGTTTTGATTGAAGCACGGCTGTTAACGGAAAAGTGAGCAAGCCACCACAGTTACAATATCATGATTATGGTTAAATAATAAAAGACATATAACCAAATCAGGCTACGTTTATTTTCATACTAATTATCTCAACACACATCATTGGATATGACATTAAAATAAAACAAATTTAAAAATTCTAAACTATAATAACCTTGCATCAGTTAACATCTGGAGAAGACAAAAGCTGAAGCAAATACAGCATTAAGACGTTTTTAACGAGTCCATAATCCATAATAACTCTTCCTCCAGTGAGTCAGTGTTCTGGTGTGAATCAGGAGAGAAATCTGCACAGATCAAGCAGCGTTTAAACAGCTGTAAACTAATATGTGGCTGGATTTTGATGTGAGAGACAACAGCAGATGTACTTTTTCACTGGAGGAAGAGTTATTATGGATTATGGACTCTATGTGTTTTAGTTAAAATGCTGGATGTGTTTCAGTTTGTGTCTTCTCCAGATGTTAACTGATGGACTGGAGTGCTGTGGATTATTGTGATGTTTTTATCAGCTGTTTGGACTCTCATTCTGACGGCACCCATTCACTTGCAGTGAGACACTGATGCAATTTCTCCAAACCTGATGAAGAAACAAACTCATCCTGATCTCGGATGACCAGAGGGTGAGCACATTTTCTGTTTGGGTGAACTATTAAATAGTTTAAGAGCTTATTTGCAGTTAAAGGATTCTGGTAGCACCAGCGTCTCTGTATATCCACAGTCCATGACGAGAGCAGACTGGATGCCCAGAGTCATGACGGACATCAGATGACTCGGAGCAAACAGGACCGATGGGACCTGCAACAGACAGCACTTTTAACACTGCACGCAAGAGATTTATAAGTGTCTTTCAGCAGACAGGACTGCTTTACATTATGCACACATGAGCATTTATTTAAATGCCTTCTATTAGTTCATTAGGCCTCTTTCATCTTCTTTATTATTTGCTGTGAAACTGCTTTGGATGGAGTATGATCATATAATAAACCGCTGAGCTATGAGGACACAGCATGACTTCACCTCAAAGTGCTTGAAGAAGACTCTGGAGAGCGTCTCTCTGAAGTGTGAAGGACAGAGGACGGATTCAACGATCACCACGCGCCGGTCTCGAGGATTCACCAGCAGATGCCTGAAGGAGGAACAGCATCATGAGTTCAGCTGCGATGAGCAAACACAAACCGCTCTGAAACGCAGCATAGAAGCGTCTCTGCTACCGGAAGTACAGCAGGTGAACGAACTCCTTCAGGATGCTGTAGAGCTCCTCAGTGTTGATGTTGTACTGGACGACTCGAACCGCCTGTGAGAGCGAGAGACACTCATTTAATAACAATTCTCTAATTACATTCAGGTCTGAATTATTAAATCAACCACTGGTCTGCACACATGATCATTAGGGTTAATAGTGATAATATTATACTGCTGTTTAAACCATTTGTAAAAGAAAGACGTCAGTTAAATATGATCATGTTAATTGATTATTGTGATTAGAAATAGAGATAATTCCCGTAAGAGCACGAGACCGCTCTCAGACCGACCTCCGGAGATCCGGCGCGTTTAACTTCACTGGGAATGATGAATCTCGGCCCCGTCTCGCCGGCAAAACCACATCTACACAACAGAGCAAACCAGACCACCATCCATCAGCACGAGCGGCACAGGAGAAATATCGGTGCTTCACATTATATGATAGATAAATATATATTAAATATATAATTTATATATTAAGATATATTAAAAAAAAAAAAAAAAAAAAAGTTTAGATTCATCACATGACACTTCAGTTCATATATCTGAGCACTTAATCCTGTAATATAACAATAATACTTTTACTTTTTATTTATTAGTAAAACAAATCCTTTTAAGGACCATTAAGATTTATTTTATTTATAATAATTAATTATAATAGGCATACATCAGCATAAAAACTTTTTAGGGACATTTATATATATATATATATTTATTTTTTTATTTCGGCATACATCAGCATAAAGGCTTTTCAGGACCATAAAGATTATTATATAAGCATATACACTACCGGTCAAAAGTTTGTGATCAGAGCGATTTTCTTTTTATTTATTAGTAAAACAAATCCTTTTAAGGACCATTAAGATGTATTTTATTTATAATAATTAATTATAATAGGCATACATCAGCATAAAAACTTTTTAGGGACATTTATATATATATATATATATTTTTTTTATTTCGGCATACATCAGCATAAAAGGCTTTTCAGGACCATAAAGATTATTATATAAGCCTATACACTACCGGTCAAAAGTTTGTGATCAGAGCGATTTTTAATGTTTTTACAGAAGTCTCTTCTGCTCATCAGGGCTGCATTTATTTGATCAAAAATACAGGAAAAAGTGTAATATTGTGAAATATTATTATGATGTAAAATAACATTTTTCTATTTTAATATACATTCAAATCTAATGTATTTCTGTGATGTGCAGCTGTATTTTCAGCTTTTCAGGATTCTTTGATGAATAAAAGTTAAAAAGAAGAGCATTTATTCAAAATATAAATCTTTTCTAACAATATACACTAGCGTGTAAAAGTTTGGGGTCGGTACATTTTTATTCGTTCTTTTTTTGAAAGAAATGAAAACTTTTATTCAGCGAGGACGTGTTAAACTGTTAAGAAGTGACAGCAAATATTTATATTGTGAGAAAAGATTTATATTTTGAATAAATGCTCTTCTTTTTAACTTTTTATTCATCAAAGAATCCTGAAAAAAGTATCAGTTTCCCAAAACAATATTGTGCAGCACAACTGATAATAAGCAGCATATTATACTGAGATAATAAAGCAGCATATTATACTGATTTCTGAAGATCATGTGACACTGAAGACTGGAGGAATGATGCTGAAAATACAGCTGCGCATCACAGAAATACATTATATTTTAATGTATATTAAAATAGAAACCATTATTTTATATCGTAATAACATTTTACAATATTACTGTTTTTTCTGTATTTTTGATCAAATAAACGCAGCCGTGATGAGCAGAAGATTCTTCTTTAAACACATTACAGTCTCACTGATCCCACACTTATGACCAGCACTGTGTATATATACATATAATAATTCGAAACCAAAACTAGGTTAAGTCAAATACATTTTTAAGAGTGTTATCATAAAAAAATATATAAATATGTTTAAAAATAGCATTAGTCAATAATGATAATAACTACAATAATAATAATCTGATATATATATTTTTATAATATGCATAATTCAGCATAAACCTTTTTAAGGATATTTAGATGTGTGTATATATATATATATATAATATTTCAGCATAAATTGTGGCGTAAAATATGACTTTGTTGTCAAAACACAACATTTTATGGTATTTACGAATAGTTTTACAAATACTCGCCGAGTACTAAATTACTACCATGGCATCAGCAGGATAAATGTTCAAATAGCACGGCATTTACTAAAAAACATGAGACTTTAGCTAGTGCCATTGATTTAAAGATGAACTGAAGAATGAGGACATCTCTCAGTCTGTGTACCGCACTCACTTCGTGTAGGCCGCTCCGAGATCTACGACCACGGCTGTCTTCTCCCCGCCACCGACCAAGCCTTCGAACAACGGCATGCTGATCGATAGAAATGAGTAGAAGTGTCAGAAAACAGAATTATTAGAATGTAAACACAGCGCTGGCGGAAGGGCGGCCGGGGTCCTTCGCAATGGCTGCCCCGCGTTTGCCTGACTAATAATCATTTCGGCAACCGTTAATAATACTCAGTTAATGCAACACACACACACTTTCCACACTAGCGCTAGGTGTACTGATCCGAGGTCAGTTCCTCACATGAACCAGGAATTCATTTTCATTATTTCTTATTTTCATGTTTTATTGTTTTACTTCACACGTAGCCTACTTCAAAATATAGCCCAATAATAATAAAAACAATTAATAATCATTTGAAACCAAAGTTTGGGCTTGAGTCAAATCACTTTTAAAGTACTTCATAATGTTAAAATGATAATAATAATAATTATTACAATTATCATTATTAATTACAATTAATAATAATCATTTGAAACCAAAATGTGGTTTTAAGTCAAATATTTTTTTAAGAGTATTATCATTAAAAATATTTAAATATATATATATATATAAACATTAGTCAAAAATAATAATATTAATAATAACTACAACAACAACAACAACAACAATAATAATAATAATAATAACTACTACTACAATAATAATAATTATTATTATTTGAAACCAAAGTTTGGTTATAAGTGCAAACATAATTTTTAAATGCGTTTTGTCATTAAAAAGTAATTTAGAACAGCTTAAAAAAATCAATAAATAAGAGTAATCATAATTAATATCTATTATTATAATGAATATGAGTCAGAATAGTAATGAGTGCAGCTGTGACGCGCGGCTCGATCTGACGCAGACGGAGACTCTGGGACTCTGAGAGCGACTGCTGATGAAGCCGCTGAACACCGGAGCGCTGCGCTGGACACGAGACACACAGCAGGTGAGCTCGAGCCTCGTTCCTGTCCTTCTCATAACGCAGCCACGCTCAGCACTCGGGGGACCTGCCCTGCAGCACAGACGCAGAGACACCAGGAGTTACGCAGCACATTCACTGATGACAGTCCAGCAGTTACGCGTGAGAAAATCACACGCCTGCAAGAATGTTTGTGTGAAAGGATGCAAGCAGAGCAATAATGATGAATCGATGAATCGACATGATAGAGTAGGGCGCTTTGTCTCTGAGACGAGCTCTGTGCTATTTTTAGACACTGCTGTAGTGTGTGTGTGTGTGTGAGAGAGAGAGTGTGTGTGTGAGAGAGAGAGAGTGTGTGTGTGTGCGCGTGTGTGTGTGCGTGTGTGCGTGCGTGCGTGTGTGTCAAGTTACTGCTGCAGAACTGAAAGAGCAAGAAAATGACAGAATGGATGGATAAACTAGCAGCACTTAACATTAAAATATACATCATCATTAATACAAAGTCACCAAATCTAATATTGTTGTCAAGTCTGATTGTGGCATTGGTGGGGAATAACACACAGACATTTAATTGTTTGATCAAAATTATTTCTAGGAACAATTTATCAGTGCTGAATATACATCTCATATCGATAAACTCTACAGCCTTGAAAATCATAAGCCATGTCTGACTTTTTTCTCCTTAAATATGAAGAGGTCACACAACAGATTCATGAGTTCATCCAAATTTCACAAAAATCTGGCTCTAAATCTCTTTTCTCTATTCAGAGTTGATCTGAACAAGTACATGGGAACTATCTGAATTCAGTTCATCCTGAAGCAGTGGAACCTGCATCTCTACATTCATTCTGTGTGTAAATGTATTCCTTTTTGAACTGAATGATCAAAGTCCCGAGTTTGAATCAATCGGAGCGGTTTCAGAGTAAATGACTCACTCAGTTGAATCAGTTCGTCTGTTTCTCTTTTCTCGTCTTCAGTCATGTTTACACGACACTGTCAGCTCTACTACTGACTAAACTCTAGTTTTATGCCATTAACTGAAATAAGATTAAAAAAAAGTGTGATGTTTACAAATAAATATTCTAAAGATAACATCCAACACAAATCTAGAACATATTCAGATGAATTAATACTCAATTAATGTGACGAGCTGCAGCTCAAAATACATGTTAGATGGAAACATTGAGTTTGTAGCTTAAGTGACTATATCTGAAATAGTTTGCACTGCAGTTCAGTTGCTGACAGTTCAATAGAAATCAGCTGCAAGCATCCAGTGAATCTTCAGTTTATCAGAATATCTGAGGAATTGTTGTTGTATGTGATTGTATGAGTCTCTACAGAGCGATAGTCGATGTAAAAAGAGCAGATGAACACAAAACAGCAGAACAACATCAAGTTAAAGAGGATGAACTTTATCATTCAGCTGTTTGAATCACTTCTGCTCTTATATGTTCTTCTCAGATAATATCAATGCTGTGACCTTTAGCAGATGCGCCGACATTACAACAACAGTGCTTACATACACATATATTTAATTGTTTCATCAAAATTATAGCTAGGGACAATTTAGTAGCCTCTGGATATTGCTAGGAACGTGTCAAAGTGTCTCTACTAAACTCTACAGCCTTGATTGTTGTTGTTGTTTTACAGCCAGTACTGTTCATTTTAATTGTGCAATAAAATATACAGCACCAGTGTTTTCTCCTTAAACACATCTCAATTAAGCATGAACAGCTGTTGTAAAAAGTTGAATTCTTTATGCAAACGCATTCAATTATCATTCAATCTTTTAGTGCAGATTTCAGGGCCCTTCAATATGCAATGATATCTAATGAACTAAAAACATTGTTAATATGTGTTAATCAAGGGTGTAGACGCTGTGACGTGTTCCTACCAATATCCAGCAACTACTAAATTGTCCCTAGCAATAATTTTGATGTCTGTTGTCGGCCGTTATTCCCCACCAATGCCACAATCAAACTTACACCCTTGGTGTTAAAGTTGTCTAAGAACGTCTAAAAGCAATGCATGCACCTCATGTTCATAATATGAAAATATAAACTATCTTTAATTTATATAAAGAGCGTAATCTTGAGTTCACACCACAGCGCATGGGGTTTTATCTTCTACAGGAAGTGTGCTTTGGTGTTTCGGTCACGTTTAACTTCGGCTGGACTTCATGCCGAGTGACGGATCTACAATGTTCACTGGTGCAACTTTCCAAAGTGTTCTGTTGGTGGCGATCTGTCTCGTAAGCTGGGCCGCCCCACATGGCCTCGAACGCCCAGGAGACCTTCGTGGAGAAGATAAAGAGTCGGCATCAGCTGACAGATCACTGGATTCAGGCTCCTCCAGTCTGACGGTCCCCAACACATCCCTGAGCATCACCGGTGGAGAACCCAACACCACACCAGCATCTGCACCGGATGGAAACGAGGACAGACGGTCCAGGATGGATGAGCGGCAGAACACCACGCCTCCGTCCTCTGGAGATTCTCATGTCTCTCCGTCTCTGACGACGCCTCCTGCTGGAGATCTGGAGAGAAGTGACACGCTTCACTGGAACTCATCTGCGGAGGACAGAGGACCGACTCCTTCAGCTCTTCAGTCAGATGCGTTCAGCCTCTCGCCGCTCACCGGCGGAGACTCGGCGGCTGGATTAGCAGCTGAATCCGGACTGAGCTTCAGCTCCAGACTGCTGGACTCGCCGGATACCTGGACCGAAGCGGATCGTCTGCAGGCAGGTGAGGGAACGATGCACTAATGACCATTGTTTCGCTCAGAGTTCACTCATTCATGCTCTCAGTTATCTGTCATTGAAGTATTTCAGACCCAAAAGATCTACAAGCTCTACAATGAATGTGGAGCAGCTCAGTTCATATTGAGATCTCTGACATTTGATGTTTTTATTTTACAATAAAAAGCATACAAATGTATTTTTGCTACTTGATATAAAATAAACAATTACTGAAATAAAAAAAAAATATATATATAAAATTTTTTTAAGTTATTTAATGGCAACATTTCTCATTTTCATCTAGTTAATAACTAAAAACTGAAATTAGACATATTTTAGAAAACTGACAAAAATGCACAACAAAATTACTAAAACTTTTAAAATTAATACAGAAGAATGTACAAATAAAATCTAATGCAAAACTGTTATTTTAGTATGGAGATAATATTAGTTTTAATTTTGAATTAGGCTAGTTTATATTTTTGCATTTTCTATTTTAATTTTAGTTTATATTCAGTCATTTAGATTTTATAATTTGTCTATACAGTTTTTTATGAATTTTTGTTTGAGTTTTAAATTAGTACATCGTTAAACTAAATGAAAATGAGAAATGTTTCTTTGGCAACTAGCTGAAATAAAATCATTTTTAATTGTTTTTAACAAAAACGTTCTTTTACGGTTTTAGTTTTAGTTAACTATGATAACCTGCATGGTTCAAAATATTAACACAAATTATGAGAGTATCAATCATGCTAAATTACCACAGAAGCAGCTTCACAGCTTCACAGTAATAAACAGGAAAATAACAGTGTTAATGTTCCAAAATGCAGCTGTAAAGCAGCTCTGCAGAAAACAATAGAGTCACTATTCAGATCAGTTCAGTTCAATAACTGTGTCCGTGTTGTAAAGTTTCTGAATCACACTGAATGATGTCTGAGAGCGTCCTGCTCCACTTTGAACCCTCAGCGGACGCCGCCGGCAGCCTAATTACTTTCTATTTTGAGAGCTGCTGGAAGAAAGTGGAACTGACTGCTAAAAGAGGCGACACACATTATTCATGCTAACACTCCTGACGGCTTTGATGTTCTTGGTTCACGATGTCTGACATTAAATCAACATGAAATCCAGTATGTGTCAAATATCAGTTCAGTCATTGTTTCAGGCTGCTGTTGAAACTGATGCAGCATTTATAAAACATTAATGCATCAATAATGCGTCATGGAAATTACAGAAAATGCAGTGGGAATGCAATGATGCATCAAATGAAGCTTAACTAGATCGTTTATTTCACTTCACAAAATGAGCAGCAACCATTTTTGACTGAACTGTATATTATAGTTCTTGTATATCGGTTCCTTTTCCTGATGCACTTCATTTTCCTTCCTTCTATAACAGCTAGTTGCCAAATAAAAACTAAAACTTAATAAACTTAATATAGACACATTTAAAAGTTTAAAAACAAACAAACAGAGGAATAAAATAAACTTTAACTGAAATCAAATCAAATCAAATATTTATAAAAATATATATATATATTAGTTTATTTCAGGTAGTTGCCAAAAAAGTTATGCTAAAATAACTGAAATAAAATGAATAAAAACTATATAGACATATTAAAAAAAACTAATAAAAATGAGAAAAACACACAAAAATATTACTAAAACCTTACCTGTTAATGGGAATAAAATAAAATAAAATATTTTTAAAATGTATTTTATTTCAGTTACAGTTTATTCAGAAACAGCATTTCTCATTTTAATTTAGTTTAACTTGATGCACTAAAATAACCAAAACTTAAATAAAAATTAATAAAAACTTATACAGACATATTAAATATATAAAGGAAATATAAAAATGACATTAAATTCTAAATATTAATAAAAGCTATATTTTTATTTTTACATCTTGAGCAAATCTGAGCCCAGTTTGAGATTTCCTATGAATTTTCTGAGACACATGTGAGATTACTGCGGCTTTCTGAGAATATGAGAAGTGATTCGGATATTTTGACTGGACTGCTTGTAAATCAGTTCCTTTTGCTGTCCTGTACTTCCTTCTCCAGAGGAAGTGAGCGTCTTTCCCTCCTCTCAGGACGTCAGCACAGAGGTCACCATGTCCTCCGAAGACCTTCCTCTGATTTTTGAGCCGTTTGAAGACGTCACGGCGCCCGGAGCATCATCCGGACCGTCTGTCGCCATGACGCCAGCGGCCGTAACCATAGGAGACCCAGAGCTGGAGCGGATGGTGTCCATGGTTACGGATCACATTTCCTCTGACGGCCGTCTCTCAGGAATGCTGGAGACGTCTGGAGTGACAGAGCCAATCACAGAACCCCATCCGGAAGCAGAGCATTATGGGACGACACAACGTGAGAATATATAACAGAGCGCAGCAGTGATGGCATATTTCTGGAGCATCACTCTGAGTCCCTCGACTAAAACCCAATAGAATTTTTCTATTGGCTTTTGGATTATTGCAGAAAATAAGCTCTGTGACCAATAAGAGTTTGAGTCATCCTAATAGTCTTCACAGAATTAAAGGAATAGTTCATCTGAAAAATACAATCTGCTGAAAATGTGCTCACTCTCAGGTCATCCGAGATTAGGATGAGTTTGTTTCTTCATCAGGTTTGGAGAAATTGCATCAGTGTCTCAGCAATGGATGCTCTGCAGTGAATGGGCGCCGTCAGAATGAGAGTCCAAACAGCTGATAAAAACATCACAA
>NW_015508108.1:0-730 GCF_001515645.1 Sinocyclocheilus grahami | reverse complement strand
AAACACAAGAATAGTCCTAGGGCTAGCGTAGGTCAATGATCGGCAGACAGAATCACAGGGGCGAGACGAGAGGGAGAAATCCAGGGAAACAGGCAAAGATCAGAAACCAAGAAAACAGGCAAGGCAAAACAAGGAAACACAGAGACTCGGAACAGGCTAAACAATACTCCGCAGAGAATGGTAGTTTGAGTGAGTGTTATATAGTGAGTGAGTGATATGAAACAGCTGTGCAATCAGTGCAATGAATGATGGGATATGTAGTCAGGGGTGATATGCAACAGTTTGTGTAGTGCGAGAGTCAATGTAATGAATGGGTGACCTCTGGTGGTGATTGAACGGAAGTCGATGGACAGGATTCGTGACATATGGATTATAGACTCGTTAAAAACATCTTAATGCTGGATTTGTCTCAGCTTTTGTCTTCTCCAGATGTTAACTGATGGACTGGAGTGCTGTGGATTATTGTGATGTTTTTATCAGCTGGACTCTCAATCTGACGGCACCCATTCACTGACACTTGTTAGCAACCACCTTTTTTCAACAGCTTTAAAATAAATCACAAGCTGGTTATACTGATGTATTTTTTGCGTTAGAATAAATGTGAAATATCTTGAGCTTGTGCTCAACACAGACCTCATTTCAGGCATTTAACCAAAAACCCAAATTCCACTGACTTCGGGACGACGGAACTGAAAGTGCTAAGATGCTTGTTTCATCCCTCTATACACAC
>NW_015508107.1:29171-30576 GCF_001515645.1 Sinocyclocheilus grahami | reverse complement strand
GCCAGAATCAATTTTTTGGCCTCAGATGACACACAAAACTATTTTCCAGAACACTAGTAAGATCCAGTATAAATAGAGCGCTGCAGTGCAGATACAGAACAATTCTACTGTGCCCGTAAGGTGACATGTTCGGTTCACTTAGTTTTGTCGTGGCCACGACATAATAAGTCGTGGGAACGTGATATTATGTCTTATGGCCACAAGATCATTTTGTCGAGATAACGACATATTTTTCTCCTGGCCACGAGTTTAATGAGTAAACAAACCGGTGTGACCATAGCAACCCGGGATTATCAGAGATGGTATCCATTAATATCTTATTTTCAATTAATATTTTGTTATATGAATTATTATAGAAATGATTCTATTAACCATAAGCCTTGGCTAACTGGCATAAAGTTGGTTAGACGTTGGAGGTTCGATATTCGCAAATTTAGGGACCGTCTCTAAAGTTACATGCGATATTGGTGTACACTTTTAAACGTCAATAGCATTTGAGGAGAATGACTTACAGTCATAAAAACAACTGTAAAGTGTTCATCTAGGTGTCAACTATAATGCACAACTTTTAAATTTTTTATATTTATTAAAATACACTGTAAATCATATGTACAAAATGGTACTTTTTCACAACCGAATGGGCTCAAATGCAAATTTAAGGCTCAATAGCATTTGAGGAGAATGATTTATAGTTGTAATTATAAGTATATTTAAAAAATCGTCTATGGAATGTCCCCATTTGTACGTTTGATTTATTTACTTATTTATGGTTATTTAATTATTACACACCCTAAGAACAATACTGTAAAGACATCACAACCTTTAACTGAGTGGAATAATTTTGTGTCACTGAATTGTAATTTACAATATTGTGGCATGTTTTAAGGTTTAAAAATTGTTCAATGTAATTGCCTTTCAGATACCTTTGTCTTTAACTACATACCTGTAGGCCTTCTCTATTTGTAATTATGGAACCTTTCAATAAATATCCAATTACAATGTTAAGATGCAGAATTCGACTAATTTTGTTAAAATAATGTTCATATAAATAAATAAATAAATAAATAAAAGTCATTATAACAATAAAAATTACATTTAGGATTAGGATTAATTTGACCTTTAGGGAAAATCTTCTTTAAGCTCAGATGACAGTTGGGCAAAGATGCCTATAGGAGGTAATTTCTACATTTTCATTTTTTTGTGCCATTAGAATTAAATTGACAGAGAGAGAGACCTTTTGAATTGCTGTTCATATAAAAGGTTAAACATTAGAGCTACAATTAATTTCAAATAAAAAAACTGAAAGATCCAGTCAACTCTAAAGCACTCAGAACTTCTGAAACAATAAATAAAAAACTACGGAGACAGAAGAGACTCAATTATTATAACAACACACTTCAAAAGA
>NW_015508107.1:27032-27976 GCF_001515645.1 Sinocyclocheilus grahami | reverse complement strand
TAATTATCAGGCGTTTATTTGCTAAATATATGATATGCTAGCAAAAATGCTAGCATAACTATACAAAACGTTAATTACGTAAAGCCATACACAAATTGAAAGGGGGTAATAAGCATATATAACAATACATATAAAAATATAGCCCAAATAAGTAATAATAATAATAATTATTATTATTATAAACAGATATTACATTAAATGTTTAATGTTAATAAAAATGTTTTATCCATCTCTGATAATCCCGGGTTGCTATGGTCACACAGGTTTGTGTGAGAAACGTGTCTTTGTTTTGAGAAGTGTATGTTTTTGAAAATTGGGCCAAATGAATCTGTTATAGTGTGTTAGCAATGAGGAAACCTGTAAATAAGTAGTAAGCCCACTTAAATGTGTTTGTTATTTTTTTTAGTATTGTGATTTCATTCTTTTACCTTGAACTTCTGGCTCCACTTCTTCTCTCCTATTTTCATGGATTCCCTGTCCCACACCTTCTGTAGCCAGACTACAAAATTATTTTTCCCTTATGCCTTCTCGGTTTATTCTCCAATTCTCCCATATCCACTTACGATTTTTTGGTGTGTCATCATTAAATAAATCTATGGCAAGCTGGGACCATATCTCTGAGGAATTTGCAGTGTTTCTATTCAAAATATCAGCTTTCTGCAGCTTCTTTACTATAAAATCGGTCCCTCCGACCTTTTCCCATAGATCTGATCTTACAAGTTTAGTCCCTTTTTTATATCTCCCCATCTTACAGTGTGAGAGATCTAAGTCTGACTATGCCGATCCGAATTTTTATAGTGCTTAAACCTGATTGGTGTGTCTACAATTGAGCAATCATGTGTCTGTGCACCTGATGGCTGTGTTTAACAGATTGGCTCATAGGTGTGGTAGTTTGACAATCAGTGCTTTGGAATTGCAAGGAAGTGACATCATGATATACTTCT
>NW_015508107.1:24939-25221 GCF_001515645.1 Sinocyclocheilus grahami | reverse complement strand
TGTTCTAGACACCAATAGGTCAGTAATTACGTCAATACATAAGTAAGCAAGATTCTGGTTGGTAGATCAACTTAGAAAATCTCCACACATGGACATAAAACTGGAAGCATATCTTCTAGTGATTATTTTGGTGACAATTGATCAGAGGTCAGACGCAATAGGTCTCTCCAGAGACGTATATGTGGTACCCTAGACTTCAGGATGATGGCAAATGACGATTTCCTCCTAGAGCTCTCGCTCTGCATCTAGCTGCAAAGATAAACATTCACACATTCGCAGAGA
>NW_015508107.1:21070-23523 GCF_001515645.1 Sinocyclocheilus grahami | reverse complement strand
TCTCTGCCTAGAAACTGGACAGGAACATGTGCTGTAATTCAACTGGATGGTGGAACAATCATTCTACCCCATGAACCACGTGAATTTCTGAGACGAAAGAAAAGGGGACTGCTTAACATTGTGCAAGACAACCCAGTGCCAAAGAACCATCACATCTGGACCATCGCTGAGAAATTGCTGTCTTTTTTTTGTACCTGGAGTAGGTGTTGCATCATTAATGGAAGAGGTCCAGGTTACCAGGTATGAACTGATTTCTTTCATTAACACGACAAAGATAATGATGGAAGGCATCAAGAAGGAGCTGAGAGGACTGAGACTCACTGCTTTGCAAAATCGTTTAGTCTTGGACCATCTTACTGCATCTCAAGGGGGAGTTTGTGTGATCGTGGGAGAAACGTGCTGCACATACATTCCCGAAAACGACGAAGATGGACATGTCAGAGAAGAAGGGATCAAGAATTTGACCTTCATGACAGATAGGGAAACTACTTCAGGGTCTTTTGGGTGGGGATGGTTTAAAGGTATATTTAGTAATTTGACATAAGTGATGCTGATGGTAATTTGTACCGTTTGTTCAGGCTTGTTGATCTTGTGTTTATGGCCATGTATAATGGCATTGATTAGAAATGCTGTGGCATCTACCTTCCAATCTTCTACCGCGGGGGACCAGACCCGTCGGCCTCTACCCCCGCCCCCGCTGAACCCGATTTCTAAAGAGGGGGATCAGATCCACCCCCAACCCCCTCACCCGCACCCCCAACCCGATTTCTACAGAGGGGTACCTCTGTGTACCTCTGACCCCGTGTCAATAGCGGCGCCCCTGCCTGGGCAATATTACAATGCATTTGATTCCAGCTTTAGTAGCAGTGAAGACAGTAGTCAAACTGATTGGCAGTGAAGATAAGGTGACAAGGTTAGAAGGATAAGAGCAAATGTTGTCTGTCCTACCAAAAAATTGTAGTAAGACTTAAGAATAAGAGTTTATGTTTAGCTTGCTTAAATATAAGAGATGTGTATGTGTCACAAAAAAATGTGCTAATTGCTTTGTTGACTGATGTACTGATGTCATAGGTGAAGGATGTGAGGATCCTCAAATGCAAACTGTGTGTGTTTTACTTCAAGACAACAACCACACATTTGTGTTGTTTAGGTGTCTTTTTTATAATCATTTATTCTTCATTCAAAATGTATAATCATTTATCATTTAATTGTTTTATTAGATCATTTAATCATATAACCATTTTAAATCATCATTATAATCATTTATATACTAATTTCATGATTTATTACTCTATATTGTTTTTATTATTTCTCCATTGTTCCATTGTTGTCTTAGGTTTGAATGGCTGTTTGTCTTCATGAATAAGAGATACCAGGGAATGTTTATGGGATGTTGTTGTGAATCAGTTTGGTTTAACACTACTTGTTGAATTTGTGTTCATCAGACGAAGTCTGAGCATTGACACATATGCAACTAAGACTATTCAGTAAACTCCACTACTTTTTTATCATCACTTAGTCTCCTGCTTCTGCTCTTCCCTGGCTTTTTCTTAGCTGATTAAACACCCGGTTTGGGTTTTTTGGGTACCACACAAGACTTGCTGTTAACAGGGTTTGGGTATTAAACTAGTTTTGCTGAATATTTGTTCTGTTACCAGACAAAACAGATATTTTCTGACAGTTTCATGTTCTTATATCCTAGTGGGGACTTAAACCTCAATACACACAGACTCATAGGGACTCGGGTCATGGTGGGGACCTAATTTGAGGTTCCCATGGGTAAACAAGGTTATAAATCATGCAGAATTAATTTATTAGAAAATCTACAAATGCATAATGTTTCCTGTAAAAAAAAGTAAAAGTAAAAAAAATAAAAACATTACACCTGTGGAAAGCCCCCACAAGGATAGCAAACCAGACGTGTGTGTTTTATTTAAAAATATTTTATATATACAATAAGCATTTTTGGTAACTACATGCACTGGACACTGTGTTCTCCCTTTTTTGATGTAGTGTCTAATGAATAGTGCATGTAGTATTAACTAATACGTGTATGATTTCAAAGCCTTCTTTGATGTTGACTACAAGTGAAATGGTTTTTAAGCGATTGTTTGATTTTGCCAGAAGAGCCAGGGGTTCTGTGATTGAAGTTTGAAGATTTGGATTTGTGTTTAAGGTTTTAAGAAAGAGAAAAACTGTACAAAGTATGTCCCACATATACAGTATATACGCATATGTGTATAAAATAAGGGGTTCAGAGAGGTAAGGCAAAAGAAAAGAGAGGGAGAGCACAGAAAGGAGGAGGAATTGAAACATAAGGGAGGAGGGAAAAAGACAAGGAAAAATAAGAAAATACATTGACATTTATCATTGTTTAAAATGTTTTTAAAGTATTTGTTTCTACTATTTAAAATGTATTTAAGAGTTTGTCCAAATAAACCTCCTCTATGTTG
>NW_015508107.1:2374-20216 GCF_001515645.1 Sinocyclocheilus grahami | reverse complement strand
ATGTAGTGTCTAATGAATGATCTGTAGTGCATGTAGTATTAACTAATACGTGTATGATTTCAAAGCCTTCTTTGATGTTGACTACAAGTGAAATGGTTTTTAAGCGATTGTTTGATTTTGCCAGAAGAGTCAGGGGTTCTGTGATTGAAGTTTGAAGATTTGGATTTGTGTTTAAGGTTTTAAGAAAGAGAAAAACTGTACAAAGTATGTCCCACATATACAGTATATACGCATATGTGTATAAAATAAGGGGTTCAGAGAGGTAAGGCAAAAGAAAAGAGAGGGAGAGCACAGAAAGGAGGAGGAATTGAAACATAAGGGAGGAGGGAAAAAGACAAGGAAAAATAAGAAAATACATTGACATTTATCATTGTTTAAAATGTTTTTAAAGTATTTGTTTCTACTATTTAAAATGTATTTAAGAGTTTGTCCAAATAAACCTCCTCTATGTAAAAAGTATAGTAATCTGAGGTGGGAGGACACAACTATTTTAACAAGGTTGAGAATAGGACATACAAGTTTAAATAGTTGCTTAAGATTAATAGGAAAACAGCAGACAGGATTATGTATACACTGTGCAGAAGTGGAAACTGTAGAACATGTACTCTTGAAAAGAGTCAGAGAAAAGGAAAGAACTAGAGAAGGCATCGAATAATGGATTGAGTTAAAAAAACCTATCGAGTCTGCCTGGCACACATTCTATAATTAAGACTGTCATGAACTTTCTGAAAGAAAGTCAGCTTGTAAACAGGATTTAGGTTGTTTTATTTATATATATATATATATATATAAACACAGTAGCTTATATAAAAACTTTACATCCCAATGACATCACACCTCAGTTCAGTAGAGGTGGTAGTGCACTTCGTTTGCAAACTGCCAATAAAAAACAGAGAAGAAAAATGAAGAAGTAGTTGTTCTTTGATGACTTTAGTACCATGGACAGCAATCACTGCAGGCTGTCTCAATAGAAACGTGTAATTTGTAGACAGTCCCTCAGATAAGCGATGACTTCACGACACTCCATAGAGGTAAGCGAACTTCCACCAACACCGCGATGATGTCTTATTTGCCGCACGCACCTAAGCGAGCTTGTGGACGCGTCGAGTATAAATCAGCCTTGAGAGTGTGTGCGTTAGATACAGTGAATGTACAGTACCATCAGTGATGATGAACTTGACAGTTTGGTTGCTTCCATCAAGAATGATTTACCAAACGCAGGCTACAGGATGCTCAGAGGGAGACTGGAGTCAATGGGCCGCAGGGTTCAGTGGAGAAGAGTTGCAGCCTCCATGCATAGGGTTGATTCCTTGGGTGTCATCTCAAGGCTGTCAGGTCTTGGCTGTGTTGTACGCAGAGTGTACTCTGTACCAGGGCCCTTGTCTCTGGTACATGTAGACACAAACCACAAGTTAATCAGGTTTGTGATAATTTAGTGGCTTCCTTTTGCTTGGTCAGGGAGTGCATTTGAAAAGTAGCCAATTGAGCCATTTTCAGAAATGCCAACAGCAATACTATAGAAGCCCCCCTGACAAAAAGAAAATACTTTTAAGAGACAAGAAAAGGATCCCACTGTGTTTGCAGTGTCTCTCGTTTTAACAGATATTCAGGACATATCAGTAATAGTTTAAATAAACAATAAGTACATGTCCATATTAATTGTTTTCAAATATAAAAGATAAAAAGGGTCTCCCTGTAATGCCCTTAAATGCATATGCACATTGATGTAATTTGATATAAAAATAACATTTTACTTTTACTTCCTAGATACAACATTGTGATATTTGGAGGAGTGGATGGTTTCTCCAGAAAGGTAACTATGCCTTTGGTAAAAAGAAAAAAAAATGTATAGTATGTAAACAAATCTACAGTAGATGCTTTTATTAATTATCAAAATCCTCAAATTAATTTTTTGTCTTACTGTTCCGTGATTTAATATTTAGTTTTTGTTGTATAATAGTGTCATTACTTCAGTGCCACCCAAGTAATTTGCTGAACACTCATGCTTCCTGAGAAAATCCCTGTCAGACTTAACTTTAATGTCTTTTAATTTGTTTATATTTGACTTAATGTTGTAGATATTGTACCTGAATGCAGCCACAAATAACCGTGCTTCAACGGCATTTCACTTTTTCCTGGAGGCAATTCAGCAGCATGGTTTACCCTCAAGGTAGTGTATTTGAGATTGTTACAAAGCTACTGTGCCCTCTTTGTAGGTAAATAGACTGGGAAAAATTCTAAATGTTCTTTACCATATTAAATTAAAAAATAGATAAATCTGAGCTTTTACTTGAGCTCAGTTTCCTCAATTCAAAATGTTATCAAGAAATAATCATCATCCAGACGGCACATCATTTCATCATCCTTGCTTGTTGAATTGTCTTTAAAAGTTAAAGGCCAATATATATATCAAAAAATCTTAACCATCATAACTATTATGATTTCAGGGTAAGAGCTGACCAAGGAGTGGAGAACGTGGACATCGCCAGGTTTATGTTCACTGTCCGTGGCAATGATCGGGGAAGCTTCATCTCTGGAAAAAGCGTGCACAACCAAAGGTACAATTCATGTCTTTGTTGTTTGAGTAACAACAACAAAAAAATACACTGCAAAAACATTATTTTCTTACTTAGTAGTTTTGTCTTTTGTCTGTCATTCTTAAATCAAGATGCATTTACTTGACAAGTAAAATGACTTAAGATATTAAGTCTTAACCATTGTTCTTGGTATGTTTATGTACTTGGTATTTATAATAATTATTTAAACCCACAATGCACTGTGATCCAGAAACTGTAAAATTTTACATTGATATTCCGTTTGTACTTCAATTAGTAACATCGCCATAAACAGTAATATAACTTTTTTTTTTTTTTTTTACATATAGATGGTGCTAGTAGTTTCATTACAAGGTGTGATATTACAGAACACAATTACATCACTTAATAGTTCCCGAGACCGTAATAGAGATTATTTATTTTGTTTTAAACCTTCATAGGATAGAACGTTTATGGAGAGATGTGTGGATCTCAGTCTCATCAAAGTACTACAACCTTCTCCACTCTCTTGAAGAGAATGAGCTTCTGGACATTTCATGTACAGATGACATATTCTGTGTGCATTATGCAATTCTTCCACGACTCAAAAGAGACTTGAAGATATTCACTGAAGGTTGAAGAACCACCATCCACTCCGCACTGAGGGAAACCGGAGTCCGACACAAATCTGGGAGATTGCACAGATGCTAAACACTAATGTACATTCAGAGAACCTTGCGGTAAGTTTTTGCTCTAAGGACGGGCATTTCTAGATTAACAGTATCAATGCACAAGTACTAAATGTTTCAGAAGCAAAGACCTAAAAGAACTTGATATCTTAAATATAAACTTATTTTTGATGATCCAGTGAAACAAGTTGAAATAATGTAACTATGGCAAATCTATGATTTTTGATACATTTATAGGACTTACAAGAGCCAGACATTGACTGGGAGACTGCTGTAGACTGTGATGGCCTTGACTCAGAAACTGGTATAATAGTGCCTGAATACGAGTGTCCTCTGGCTGAGGAGATGATGACTGAGCTACAAACTTTGGTTGATCCAACTGACCCGAACATTACTGATGAACAGCTATACATTGCCTGCTATGAACATATAAAACGGCTGCAGACACACTGTTAACCTCTTCAGCTCTGACACTCACGTCAGTGGACTCGTCACTGCAAACTTTCAAACACATGCTGCTTGGTTCTGGTCTAATTGTTCTGTTTTGAACTCTAACACACACGCCAAGGAATTCATCCTATAAATGTTTTTCAGCTTATCTTTATTTGAGTATCAGTTTGGCCATGCTTTGAAACATTGTAAACACGTCTTTTATTATTCCAAAATATAAAAAGAAAAACCATGTAAAAATTATTCTGAATCCTTAAAAGAAAAGAGTGTGATTAAAGCATCGGAAATACTATAAATACATTGAAACTACACTGTGTAACTCTAATAATAAGTACTACTAAAAACTAAAGTGAAAAGTGAAGTGACATGTGGCCAAGTATGGTAACCCATACTCGGAATTAGTGCTCTGCATTTAACCCATCCAAAGTGCACACACACACACAGCAGTGAACACACACACAGCAGTGAACACACACCCGGAGCAGTGGGCAGCCATTTATGCTGCGGCGCCCGGGGAGCAGTTGGGGGTTCGGTGCCTTGCTCAAGGGCACCTTGTCATGGTATTGAAGGTGGGAGGGAGCGCTGTACATTCACTCCCCCCACCTACAACCCCTGCCGGTACGAGACTCGAACCCACAACCTTTGGGTTATGAGTCCGACTCTCTAACCATTAGGCCACAACTTCCCCCAGTATGGTACAGTACTACAAGGTTTGTTCATGAATGCATACAAATTGCACTTCATATTGTAATACAAATTACAAACATTAAATTCAACATTTGTAGACTTCTGTAACAAACGTGACAAGTCTTTAGAACGGTCCTGAACAATGACACAGAAAGTGAGCTGGAGTATTCCTTTTCTAACAACGGCCAAATTCATAGCCATGGACAATGGCCTGTGAGATCACATTTTTAAATTCTGCATATGTACCAAGGTGTGCAACTGGGAATGTGACTGAGCGAGAACATGCATTAACTACAGGATAGCAGATGCTATGTGTACCATAACGCACATGGCATTCATGGTCAAATTCCATAACAATTTTGAACTTTTCACGATCTGCATCACTTAGTGGGACATGAGATTGTCCTGTCAGCCACTGACAGAACCTAGCAACATTAATTGGCGTGTCACTGATATTTCTTTGGGCCTTGTCAACCTCTTCATTTTCATCTTTGGTCTCCTCTTCAGGCATGTCTTCTATATTGTTTTTGCCCTCTTCTGATAAAACGATATAGTCATTGTGATGTTGATTAGAAGCTTCATCAATAAAAGACTTCAGGCAAGTTATGGCCAATTTACACTTCCAGTTTAAACTATTCCTACTAATTTCTTTAGCTTAGATTAAACAAAAAAAACATCCAAAGAAATAAAAATCCTTTCCCAATTTGTAAATCATGCAACAAATAGTGTTCTGTACTGTATTATGATAGTATTGTTAATTTTCACCTTCATCCTCCATGTCTTGTACAAAGTCCTGCAGAAAGTTGACCACTCTAGACTCTCTCTGACGCCTCATTGTACCCTTCTCACTGAAGACAGGTGATAGTGTCTCAACTAGAAAATCAGCATCCACCTTAAGTTTACAGAGAAAAAGTCAAGCCTTTCTTTTTCGGAGAATGATTCAATGCAGATTTTGTATTGGGGTGTTATTTATTGCTTGCCTTGGTGAAAGATCCTGGAACAAACAGCTGTCTGCAGATGTCCGTTTCTTGCTGGACCAACGTGAGGAGCCCATACAGTTTCATTCCAGAGCAGATTTGTTGCAGCATGGGAAGTAACCTGACTGTACCATGCAGGACTACAGAGCTATAACAAAAAGTCAAATAAATAAAGTTAAACAAAAAAAATTCAGCAAGGTGAGCCTACATTAAAGGAGACGTCTTCCTTTCTTTGAATGGACACTGTCCCTGTGTATCCACATAACAAAATCCTGTCTGTGCACTCCATCAGGGTTGTGTTGTCAGCTGCCTTAATCTTTGAACAAAACCACATTTACTCAAGGCACACATACAATATAAAGGTACCTTAGTTTAGTGTTGAAGTTTACAAGAATAAAAAAAAGTTCATTTCTATTTTTATGATCATGAACAGATATGGAATTAATAATGATAAGAACACAAACCATTTACACTACATAAACATAACATTATGATTCACAATGCACTTTCACCACATTTAAATAAACTACCTCTTTTATTAGCTCCATGAGTTCAGGGTCTGTGACGTCCCTTTCAGTTATTACTTCTGGATCCATTTCTCCTGTGGATATGTAGTTGTAACACCACTCCATAAAAAAGTTTGGTGGTGGCCCACCTTGTGTGATGCTGACAGCAAATATCTCCCCAATAGTCCTGCAATACAAGAAAAAAGAATTACTGCAAAATGGGTAGCTATACCAGAATGAGTGAATAGTGAAGTTGTTTGAGAAAAATGTACAATAATCTAAAAGATGTGATGTGTTTAAAGCTCATTACATATAGCCCATCTACTATTTATCTTCTGGGAAAAAATACAATTCATGTAATGTGAGGTTCTGTGTGCATGTTTGCATGGTTTACATTCATTTTGGTACACAAAAGTGACACACCATAATAAACCTACTTGAAGTTGTGTTTGTCCATGTCCGTCATTGAATATTTGGGGATTTTGCCATTTTCTCCTCCCTCAAAGAACCGCTTCTGTATTCCCGTCATCATTTCTTTTCAGAATATGGAAACAGTTCCATCAAGCATAAAATACGTAGTATCAACCATGAAAAGACATGTTCTATTCAGCCTACATTTGTAAGAATGTATAAAAATTATATAAGTTCATAGAACACAAAATGTATTCTTATGATCAAAAACAAACAAACAAACAAACAAAAACATACCAGATAAAAATTCCTTCCTCAAAGCGCCATTATCAATGCCAGCCTCTCCAATAAAAGAAACTCAGAGGATTTTTGGGGGAAGATTTTTTCTGTCGCTGCCATTGTTTTAGGCCTCTCTCAAGCATTTGATCTCTGGTAATGCAAATACTGAAGATGCTGGTTTCATCCATCCTTTCAGAAAGGCTTTTGATGACATCAGCAATGCTTTATAACATTAGGGGGGAAAAAAGGAACACATAATAGTGTAGAACATTTTATATTATTGATCTCAAATAAATCCAACTTTCTGAGGAAAGCTTAATGTTACAGTACCTTGCAATCTCTTGATGTACCTTAAATCGTTTTGGACATATGTCTGTTCCATCAGTTTCTTCAATATCATTCAGTAAGTTGGTTTCGGTTATATCATTGGCTCTGTGGGAATACATGAAATATGCTTCAGTCATACTAAAAGCATCCCATCTTTCAGTATGACTAAAGCATGTTTCACCTTTAACAGCATAACAACATAAAACAACTGTATAATACATAATGAATTGGAAAACTAAGAAATACCTTTCACCACAAAAGCTTGCATGGGTCTCCACAAAGTCACTGGGGTAAAACTGCTCACAGATGGGACAGGCTGTCTAGAATGTAACCCAGTATTAGTAAATACATTAAAACTGTATTTAAATTAATATTATATCAAACTAAACCTTAGCCTGAGGTCAGTGCTAAAGTAAAGTTCACACGCTCACCAAAATCAATAAGGCTCATTCTAAGAGATCAGAATCAGAAAGAGCTTTATTGCCAGGTATGTTTGCACATCCAAGGAATTTGTTATAGTGTCACAAGCTTCCAGTACACGGAGACAACAACAACACACAGATAATAAAATAAAATGTGAATAAAATACACATGCATAAATATAAACCACAAAAAAAAGAATAAATTGTATGTACAGGTGTGCTATAGATAGAATAGGACACTGGAGATGTGCACGGTTTTGCTCTTACTTTGACATCAGGAATGTTTATAGAAGGAGGAAGATCTAAATCTGAGGAGTCCTTTAAATGTAAGATCAATTATATTAAAGTATATGTCTAAAAGGTATAAAGTAAGAATAATAGTAAATAGGATCTAAACTGGAACTTAAGTCTGACTTATAAGTCTGGAATTCTAATAGACTTACTGTCACAGAAGTGCCAACAGGTAGAGTGTGATCTGGAGAGTTTGTAACATCCATGGAATTACTGGTTGATGGGTCCACATTGTCTGGAAACCTTTGAAAATCTCCAGTCTGCAAGAAAAAAAAAACAACCAACACACACACAGACATTAGCCAGAGGACAACACAATTATAATGTATTCATGTAGACTCCAAAGTAACATTGTCCTTGCCTGTTCATCTGAGTCAGTTGACAGTGTCATGGTTTCACAAGATGCCACATGTGCTGCTAATAACTGTACTGGCATGTTTTCTCCACATGTTTGACATGTGGCTTTTGGCATTTTGGCAAACTCCTTGGCTGAGTAGGGAAGAGGGGAAGTATCGAGTGTTCCTTGCACTGGTACAATGTACGAGGTTGTCTTTCCACGTGCAATCGAGCTGAGGTAAGCACCTGTGTACCCTTCTGACTCAGGGGGCACAATGCACACATCTCTTTGTCCAGAACCACCTACAAGGAAAAATATTTAATATTTGTACTGAAAGTCAATCATATTTGCCATTACACAACAAACATAATGCAGCAGATAAAGATAGTAAGCTTCAATCTTACCAACAGCCTTGTACAACATCCATGCTGCTTTTAACTCAGCCGATTTAGAATACGCCTCCTCAATTTTCTTGGACAACTGTGTATCATTAACATTTTTAAAAGAAAAGAGTGTGTGTATATTCCTAATATTTCTCTCTTTTTTAAAGCATTTTTTTTCAGTCAAGAGTGATATATACCTACTTCAACACCAACTCAACTCACCCATGAATGGTCAGCATCTTCTGCGATGCTGATGGTTCTGCGACCCATTCCTGCCTGCAGGAGGGTTAGCTCTTCCGAGGTTTTGGGTGTCTTCTCCACATATTTATTTACAAGGTAAAACTGTATTGGGAGACACTTCACAGTACATGGCTTTCTTTTTAAGTCAAAATGTGATCCCCAAATAATCCTGGGAAGGACCTGTAACAGAGTAAAATCAGAGATGAGACTGTGTAAGAGAAATGCATTAAAAGTCAAACGATGTTAAGCCATACATACAGAATTTTAATTTTCGAACGATTTTTGGAAAAAGAACAAAAATGCAGTCAAAGTCTATTACATTGAATATGTCAAACCTTGCCATGTTCTGCTCCACTGTGGCATTATTCTGCTGTGGCTGGTTTGCAGAATCTGCATAAACGCCTTATCAGTTGCAAACACAGCAAAATCTGAAATGATTCATTATTAGGAGTACTAGTTGAATAATCAGGTACATTTAGGGTACGTTTACATGACACCGCTTTCAACTAAAAACAGAATTTTTTTAAATGCGTTTTGGCTAATCATTTAAACAAACTTTTGAGAAAAAAAATTCAAAGTGAAAGTTTTTGAAAATGATCCCGTTACCGTCTGTATAAACTTTTTTGTTTTGTTTGTAAAAACAGTGACATCGTGCACATATGTATCACGTGTTTATTCTATAGGCAGTGATGTGCATGCGAGGATTTAAGTCTTGAAGATATAAAGTAAATGTGCCACAAAAAGGTTCAAATATGCTCATTGTGTGCTATAATACTACCGAAAAAAAGAATGATCCCAAAACTTATTATAATTATGTTTTTGAAAGATCGACTTAAATGTGTGATATGAATAAATAATGGTCAAAAACGGATTTGTATTGTAAATTGATTGACTAGACTATTCCTTATGTTTCATACCTGCTTTTATATTCTAATGCAAATAGGTATTGGTGTTGCCGTGTTGTTTATACATGACTAATTATTGAATTAAAAAAAACTATTCCTAAGGTCACGACTTACGACTTAATGTGTTGAAAATGACCAATCACAGGAGCGGAGACATCTGACATTAGATCCCCGCCTCCAAAGTCTCAAAAGTCAATAATAATAATAGAAGAGATCTAAACTAACGCGCTGTCTTCACTGTATCTAACGAGATCCTCAGTCTATCAGGATTGGAAACAGGACCTCAGCCAGCACCATAATGAACACTGGCACTCCACAGGGATGTGTTCTCAGCTCTATACTGTACACACTCTTCACACACGACTGTGTCACCTCCAGCAAGAACAATACCATCCTGAAGTTCGCAGACGACACCGCAGTGATAGGACGCATCACTAATGGGGACGGAATGGCCTACAGGAGGGAGCTAGCCAGTCTGGTGACATGGTGCGAAAACAACAACCTCACACTCAACACGGACAAGACGAAGGCGATGATAGTGGACATGAGGAAGGAGAGGGGAACTCATCGGCCACTGTTTATCCGGGACCTTGAAGTGGAGAGGGTGAGCAGCTTTAAATATCTGGGCATCCACATCAGCGAGGACCTCACCTGGACACTTAACATCACCCAGCTGATCAAGAAGGCCCAACAGAGTTACAGGTGTTTTTCAGCTGCAGCGCCCCCTATAGCCGTCATCCGTGTGAATCAGGATTCATTAGGTTTGGTTCAACAGATACAGATCAACACATCCCTTACCGTTCAATATCTCCTAAACTCTTGTCAGTCAAAACTCAGGACAAAAAGTTGCTAAGGTTATTTTTATTTCCAAGCTTGAGATCTCTATGATGCTCAGACATAGAAAAAGAATAAGGCAGAAAAATAATAATATACAAAACTGCACAAATACATTACAGTAGCAGCTCTAAAATACACTTGGATGTAAATGATTTATGTAACACTACACTAAAAATAAATCAATGGGATCGCCATCAACACAAACAGAGCTTGAGAAAAGCACAGATACACACCGTCACACGCTCTGATCTAACTGTACATGTGAGGATTCATTACACACATTTATTCTGATATTTCAGTGACAGAGGTTCAGCTGCAGTATTAATGTCATGAAGAGACGAGAAGAGAGATACTCTATAACATCTCACTGTTACTGATTTATCATGCAGATCAAAACGTTATGGGTAGAATCTCTCGTCAGTCTCTTCTGATTCATCAACACAGTTTCATTGATGATTTATAACCATAAACAGCGAACCCAGGATAGAGCGGCTGAGTGAATGTGGTCTGGACTGTGTGGATGAGGCTCATTGTGTCAGAGACGCTGTAGAAGCACAGAGTTCCTGCACTGTGATCCACAAACACTCCTATTCTACGACAGCTGTGGGACTTTACAGGGAGATCCGTCTCTGTGTTATTGTGTCTGAATGAGTATTTGTCAGGACAGCAGAACAAACTCCAGGACTGATCATTAGATCCAAACTCACACTCATCACCTCGTCCCTTCCTGCTGATGCTCTTATATGACACTGATATACACACATAATCTCCACTCCTCTCAATCTCCCAGTAACCGCGTCCACACACACTCTCTCTGCACAACACCTGACGCCAATGATCAAATCTGTCTGGATGATCAGGATACGACTGAAGCTCTGTGGTTGCACCAGTAATCACTCTGTTGTTCTCGGACAGATGGAGGTATTCGTTCACTGTGTTCAGATCCAAAGTGAGCTGATGGGAATCTGATGGAGAGAAAACACACAAGAATCAAGAATTATGAATCTGATCTGTTAATGTAGCTGAACTCGTCATGTTCAATATATCAGCAGTGTCTCAGTACAGTTTACCAGATACACTGTGCAATTCATAATTTACATGATCAATCATGAAACTCTTCTGTAATGTTCCTACTTCCTTCTACATGACGAACATGACGTTTCTCAGCTTGTTTTCTTACATTGTAGGAAGTAGTTCCTGGTCCTGGGATCAGTGTTGGGGAAAGTGACTGTGGAAATCAACAGACATTAACAGTGTGATTGTCATGTTGAGAGAAAATGATAAAAAAATGTTATAAAAGATGAAGCACTTCGCTCAAGCTATTGTCTGTGGCTCGACAACAAATGCTAAGACACTCTTCTCCGCTCCTCAAAAAAAACATTAGCCTTTCTAAATATAGTGTTTCTTGAGTAAATAAATCACTGTACTTAACAGTTCTTCATTTTCCTCGAGGCAGCAAGCAAGCTGAGCTGGTCAGAACGGGAGGAGTAACGAGGTCTGACTGAGAGTTTGAGGAGCCAGTGGAGCTACGAGGAGAAGTGCTGGTAGCGTCACTTACTGATCCAGGAGCAGAGATACTTATATTTCCAATCTGAGCTTGAACTTCAGAAATGCTTCGGAAAATGTAGCTTTTCTTGATGCTATGGCACTAATTGATCAGCAATTCTGTATCTGAACAGCTATTTGATAGAGAAAACAGCAATGCTACTGAGAAATGTAGTTAAACTAGTAGCGCTACTGCCCATCACTGGCTGCTTGCCCTGAAATCCCGTTTGCACAGTATCTCATGTACAGTGTTTGTGTAAAGTATTTCTACAGATTCTGTGTATATATCATCAGATTGTTTCACGACGTTTCACATATAGAGGAATGGGGGTTAGACTTGAATATTTACCCTCAGTTGGTTTTGATTCGGCTATAACAGGAGCAGGATCCTCACTTCTGTCCTCAGCCTGACCTGTGTGAGAGAAAGAGATCAGAATGAAAATACAGAACCACAAATGATTTCTTCTGTAAACCATCACACTGTAAACATGTCTCTGCTTTAGAAAAACAGTCCAACTGGGCCTTTGTCATGTTTCTATTTCTAAAAATCTGTTTTTTAGTTTCACGTTTATTTTATTTTCACAGCACATTTACTAACTTCTTGTTCATTTTCACCTGTTACCTTGCTTGTGTTTGTTCTCCAGCTCAACAGCCAGATTGTTCTGGTTTATCTTCTTCAGGATCTTCACTGTGATCCTCAAAGCTTCTTCTGGCCCAAAACACTCCACCATCTTATCCACCGTTTTTAATCGATCTGCTTTTTCCATTTCAGACTCTGATATAGATTCATGATCATTCTTTAAGTGCCACTGAAACTCCTTCAATTCAGTTTCTCTCAGGTCCTTCAGTGAGTTCAGAAGCAGCACTTTATCAGACGCCATCGTTCTTCACTGATTCACAGCTGCAGGACAAGAAGAAACACATCTGAGGTAGTTTCACTCGTAACATGTTTGTGTGTGTGTGTGTGTGTGTGTGTGTGTGTGTACAGAGCAGGCAAGGAGTCACTGAGCAGGTTTGAGCAGATCGCAGGCTCACTGATGAGTGCTCAGGGAACGACGAGGCGTCTAATCGCCGTGAATTCATCGGATACCGTCGTATCAGCTGTGCCAACACACTTAGACTGGAGTAGGCTTGTGTGTAACTTGTACAAAACATCATGTCTCCTCTCCCAAACTCACTGGAGCACATCCAAAAAGCAGCAGGCTATCATGGCATACGTCATACGTCACTCGTCACCTCACGTGTCATCACGTTCGTTTATACAGATGTTGTCTGAGGATATCACAGTAACTCTGCTCTCTCAACTGCCACCAGAACTAGTCAAATGCAGCTGGACTGTTCAGTGCAAACTCATTATAACACATTCAACTTATGTATACATGTCAATAGAAATAGACAAAACTAAATTATTTCATATTTTTGTGACCCAAACTCTATGCAGGGTGGTCACACACAGAGAATACGCAACTTCTTCAAGGCCGAGTTGTTGAAAACCAAGGTATAACCAGGAACATTCCCAAAACATCCAGATATGAAGTACTTTTTTCTGAGCTAGAGGTTTCACACAACATTCTTCCTTATTTTCTTATGTTAAAAGATGAAAAATAAAGTAAATACTTCAATTGCAAATTGGTCATGTTGATGAGAGGCCCTAATGACCTTTGTGAAGAAGTCAGAAAAGTAACGGTGTGTTTTAACGTGTTCCATTGAGAAGACATGTCCTGCTATACTACTCAGCTTTTGTTGAACATTTCATGTCACCTCTGAAGGAACTGTAATAATGCCTGTAGAAAAAGCTGGAAATGATCAGTGTTATAATGTACTTTATCAGACTTCAAAACATTAACATTTAGTCGTTTAGCAGATGCTTTTATCCAAAGCGACTTACAAACGAGGACAACAGAAGCAATCAAAACCAATAAAAGAGCAATAATAAGCAAGTAAGCAAGTCATGTTTATTTCTAGAGCACCTTTCAAGAGCAAGCGGCACAAAGTGCTTTACATCAAAATTGTAAAAAAAAGATTCAAAATAGACATGACAATTAAAAGACCAGATTAGACGAAAGTGCTGTGAGCAGTCTCGGTTAGCCTAACGCAGTACACATAGCCAGGGGTTTTTTGTTTTGTTTCGTTTTTATAATAAAGAAAAAGAAAACGAGTAGATAGAATAGAAAAAGAATAGAGAATGCTACGTCTTTTTAAATATTTATAAACATTTCAACACAAACTTTACATCATGAAAAAAGTGAGCAAAGCTCAAAATCTTGTATTTGCTTAGGATCTGACAATGATGGTATCTTATTTGCTTTCTATCTAAAATCTTCAAAGCTCTATTGTAAAGACATTTAGCCTGATTAATTATGGATTGATTTGTCTGAGACCAAATAGCTAATCCATATGCCATGTGTGATAATATCATCGAATTTAAAAACAATTAAAAGGCGACTTTGTGAAACGGACTGTCCTAAATTGTTGCTATAGTACAGGGATAGGCAACGTCAGTCCTGGAAGTTTGACAATGAACACATTGCAACCATGCTTGGGACGGCCCACAGAAACCAGCAAAAATACTTTACATGTCTTGAAATAATAATTTCTGAATATTAAGCATTGACTGTCAGTCTTTATTCACCTGTTTCTGATTAAAATTAATTAGTGTAAATTACTAATTAATTTTTTAATAAGACAATTCAGACAAAAACTGTGCCTCAAAGTTTAATAGTTCACATTTATATAGCACCTTTCAGACACAATGCACATACAACGGTCCTCTCTTTGTTGTCTGAGGATATCACAGTAACTCTGCTCTCTCAACTGCCACCAGAACTAGTCAAATGCAGCTGGACTGTTCAGTGCAAACTCATTATAACACATTCAACTTATGTATACATGTCAATAGAAATAGACAAAACTAAATTATTTCATATTTTTGTGACCCAAACTCTATGCAGGGTGGTCACACACAGAGAATACGCAACTTCTTCAAGGCCGAGTTGTTGAAAACCAAGGTATAACCAGGAACATTCCCAAAACATCCAGATATGAAGTACTTTTTTCTGAGCTAGAGGTTTCACACAACATTCTTCCTTATTTTCTTATGTTAAAAGATGAAAAATAAAGTAAATACTTCAATTGCAAATTGGTCATGTTGATGAGAGGCCCTAATGACCTTTGTGAAGAAGTCAGAAAAGTAACGGTGTGTTTTAACGTGTTCCATTGAGAAGACATGTCCTGCTATACTACTCAGCTTTTGTTGAACATTTCATGTCACCTCTGAAGGAACTGTAATAATGCCTGTAGAAAAAGCTGGAAATGATCAGTGTTATAATGTACTTTATCAGACTTCAAAACATTAACATTTAGTCGTTTAGCAGATGCTTTTATCCAAAGCGACTTACAAACGAGGACAACAGAAGCAATCAAAACCAATAAAAGAGCAATAATAAGCAAGTAAGCAAGTCATGTTTATTTCTAGAGCACCTTTCAAGAGCAAGCGGCACAAAGTGCTTTACATCAAAATTGTAAAAAAAAGATTCAAAATAGACATGACAATTAAAAGACCAGATTAGACGAAAGTGCTGTGAGCAGTCTCGGTTAGCCTAACGCAGTACACATAGCCAGGGGTTTTTTGTTTTGTTTCGTTTTTATAATAAAGAAAAAGAAAACGAGTAGATAGAATAGAAAAAGAATAGAGAATGCTACGTCTTTTTAAATATTTATAAACATTTCAACACAAACTTTACATCATGAAAAAAGTGAGCAAAGCTCAAAATCTTGTATTTGCTTAGGATCTGACAATGATGGTATCTTATTTGCTTTCTATCTAAAATCTTCAAAGCTCTATTGTAAAGACATTTAGCCTGATTAATTATGGATTGATTTGTCTGAGACCAAATAGCTAATCCATATGCCATGTGTGATAATATCATCGAATTTAAAAACAATTAAAAGGCGACTTTGTGAAACGGACTGTCCTAAATTGTTGCTATAGTACAGGGATAGGCAACGTCAGTCCTGGAGTGCCGATGTCCTGCAGAGTTCCTCAAACTCCCCTGTCTGTAGCCCTGTATTTTAATTATGAAATATAATGGTTTATTTCAAAAATATAGTTGCCAAGTGCATAGGCTTTCTAGCTTTAATATGATGCTACTATAGCAGGGATAGGCAACGTCGGTCCTGGAGTACCACTGTCCTGAAGAGTTTAGCTCCAACCTTGAAAAAACAAAAACTAGTAATTCTGAAGACCTTAACTAGCTTGTTCAGGTGTGTTTGATTAGGGTAGCCAATCATAACAGTGGCCGATTACTGACAAGCTGTAAAGGACACGCCCCTTAAAAACAAGTCTTTTTAGAGAGCGCTTCAGAATGAGGGTTGGCATATTTATTTATTTGGTAACAATTTAGAATAGGGAACACTTATTAAAGGCCTTCCCTTAGAAAGATTATAAATCCCTCAATAAATTCCTAATTTGCTGCTTATTAATAGTTAGTAAGGTAGTTATTAAGTTTAGGTATTGGTAGGATTAGGGATGTAGAATAAGGTCATGCAGAATAAGGCATTAATATGTGCTTAATTTGTACTAATAAATGGCTCATATTCTAGTAATATGCATGCTAATAAGCAACTAGTTAAGAGACCCTAAAATAAAGAGGTACTTTTTTTACATTTAAAAAAGCAGTTTATTTGAACGTTTCAGTGCAAGTTCATTTTGAATAGACTTTGTTAAGATGTTACCTGCAGAAATGCTGATGTTGCTGTCTGACTTGTTTAAACACACTCACCTGATCATAAACTCCACCCTCTTACAGCTCTTACCAGGAAGAGACTGACGTGTTATTTCTACAGCACAAAATAATAATAAACAAAAGACAAACAAAAGTCCATTTGAATTTAAAAAAGGTGACCTCTGCTCTGTAAACATCCACGACAGTATTTCTCTTCTGAAAATAACAAATGGAAATAGATCGCTAAAGTATTTAATGTTTTCAGTTTGTACATTCTGTACATTTCTTTTGGACCTGGGGCAGAGACTTTGGAAACATGGTGAAAACAAATATTGTTGGCTTTTACTTCTGAATAATACTACACCAGGGATAGTAAATAACAAAGTTAATGAAGTAGCCTATTATTAATATACGGCTAATATTAACTGTATTTGTCCCACAGGGGAAACTGTTACTAATGATGGAAATAAACTGAAATATTGTAATCAAGTGTCATCCATACGTAGCCTATTAATTTTAATAATCTTTATAATAATTCATATGATTTTACATGTGGCCTGAGAAAATCATGTCTATTATTTTGGTTTGTGAGATCGGAGATCGTGTACAAACATTCAGAGGACACAAACTTCTTGAGAATGCTGCCCCGTAACTTTTATTGATAAAATAGATTAATATCCTACTGGAGAGATGCACAGACGCAGGTAGCCTAATCCACACAGGCAACTGTCACCTCTCTCTCTCTCGAATAATTAATTAATGTAGCTAAATGTTATAATTAATTCAAATAAATGTGCTCTTACACTGCACTATTTCATCTCTTTCTGATCTGAAGGAGGCAGAATGCGGAGCTAACGAGCTGTAGCTTCGCGTCAGGTGGTTCTTATCTTCACGTCGTGCATTAAAATCATTCAGTGTACAGCTAGCCGTGCATTATTCCTTATGTATTCGCTCTTTAGCAGCAGTTTTTTACAGCAATATTTAAATGGCACCCTGGTCATTCTTGGTGTACCCAAAATGGTCCCACACTATGGACAGGCGTTTCTCTGGTGAAATAAAGCTTGGCTGTTTGGTCCCTCTGTCAGTTCATCTAATGCATGTAGTAGCCTCCGTGCCTCTGATAAGCACGTCATTTTAAGCTGGTGCACCGCTAGTGTAACTTTTTTCGTTTTGCGCAAGCTGCAACAGTTCCGTTCCGTGTAACAGAAACACTCGGTTTAGCGGAACCTTTACGATTAATTAACCGTGACGTTTTAAAGCGCGGTTAATCGCGAAACCGGTTAATCGCTGCATCCCTA
>NW_015508107.1:0-1253 GCF_001515645.1 Sinocyclocheilus grahami | reverse complement strand
TTTGATTTCAGTCTCAAGCTGAGCACACAGAGCGTCAGATTAAACAGCAGTTTGAGAAGCTTCATCAGTTTCTCAGAGATGAAGAAGAAGCTACAATCACTGCACTGAGAGGAGCAGAGGAGCAGAAGAAGCAGATGATGAAGGAGAAGCTGGAGGAGATGAACAGACACATCTCAGCTCTTTCACACAGACATGGAGATTGAGTTGTTGATGATCAATGGTGTGTTTGTTCTGCAGGAGTTTCCAGTCTCAATGGAAAGGTGAGTGATCTGCTGCTGTCTCTGCTCTCTCTGCTTCTGATCCAAAGCCACTGCAGTTCTGATCCTGAATGTTCTTCCAGAGTCCAGATCTCATCACAGCCGGATCCACAGACTCCTTCTGGAGCTTTGATTCATGTGCCACGTTACTTGGGCAACCTGCCCTTCAGAGTCTGGAAGAAGATGCAGGACATGGTCCAGAACAGTGAGTCTGACTGCAGAAGATCTGAGCTCGCATACACACACACTGGAAATGATGCAATATTGACAGATTTCAGCATTATGTGTGAAGAACCAGATCATCTGCTGCACCAAAATCAGCAGCTCACTTTAGAAAGGGGTGTAAAAAGTACTCAGAAACTGTACAGACAGACAGACAAAAGTTAAATTTAAAGGGAGAAAAGCAAATGCAGTGGCACAGACCAAACACATCTATCTAGTGCAACAACAACAATTAAACTGCAGCACAGTGGAGCAGAAACACATCCATCCTTCACACCTGAATGCCATCCCATACGTGTACCACTTTCTTTCTTCAGATGAACACAGACTGAGAGTTTAGGAAACATAATCAATCAAATGCAGTGGCACAGATCACTTTTTTTTGTTTTTTAATACAATTATTTATATATAATTTTGTATGCATTTTTTGTCTTTTTATTACTGTACAAATTAATTTAGCTCCCTTTTAATATGTATAACTATAACTACTTATATTTAATTTGTAGTTTTAGTCATTTGAATACTTCACACTGATTTATTTTATTTCGAGCCAAAGCAACTTTTCTAATCATTCGATTTTATTTGTATAGATTATCATCTAATGTTTATAATTTATTTTAAGTTGTATTTTAATTACTGAATAATTAAAGAAATAACTGAATAATTTAAGTTGTAGTTTCTGTTAATACCAGCAAGCTTATTATTGTTCTTATTATTATTAATAACATTTATTATTATTATTATTATTTCACCACATTATTGTGGAATAATATC
>NW_015508106.1:24281-30664 GCF_001515645.1 Sinocyclocheilus grahami | reverse complement strand
TTTTAGATTTTGACCCCATGCTCACATTCATTTGGCATTCTTTGCGAACTGTCAGCCCTGGCAATGACTGAGTGAAGTAAGTCCATACTTCACTTTGGTTTTTCCTCTCAGTCGTCTTAAAAAAAAAGTGTTGAAAATTAGTAGTCTTTCATGTTAATTTTAATCTTCATATTACAAAAAATAATTGTATTTATAAAAAGCATCAGCAGCAACACTAATGTAAACAATAAGCAAAATAAATGTAGAATGTCTAATGTTTTCAAATGGAGAAAATAAGTTAAAGTCATATCAACTTTGCAGAAATGTAATACTTCATTTTAAACTACAGTTTTAGTAGATTTATAAGCTGTTTAATAGGCTAAAGAGTGAAGAATAATTCGCTGGATAATGTTAAATAACTGAATAATATTCTCTGGAATATTGGAATATAACAAACAAAACATCGTATTTTATTGCATTTCTCAACTGGTATGTTATATCAGAATTATTAATAATGTTTTTTGTCGTTCTAGATTATGAAATACCTGCTGACAAAGCGCTGTTTATCTGTGCACTTACACAGAACTATACTCAAACAGTGGTCGCTCGCGGAGATAATACATAATTAATTTCCATAGAGTTGTGTTTACGTGGATGTTTATTAGCGAATTAATGGTTATATAGTAAATGTTTATATAATTACGGTGTTTTAAACAAGTGAATCTTGTTAAAAGTTACATGCGGTGGCCGTGCTGGAGCATTTCACATTTCACAACCACATCTAACCGGTAAGTGAACAGCAATATGAAAGCGGCTTCACAAGACTAATGATGAGCAAATATACAACAGAGAGATAATTAAATTTAGCGCTTTTATTTTCAACTTTCATGGCTGTATTATTTAATGCATGCAAAGTTACATCTTTATTGGGACAGGACTTGATGGATTATCTTACGTGACTCTGTGAGCTCGTCTTTATTTCTTAGAGACAAGCTGCATAAAATAGCTACATTTCAGGCATTTATGAAACACATCTAATTTGTGCATTAATGGCTGTTATGTTAAATAAAGTTTGCTAATTACAGCAAAGCAAGTAAGTATACTTTACCTGTGCACATGGTTGTCTCCCCTCCCCTCAGATGCACTGTAATGGCGATCCTGCCTGCAATTCTCAAAACACCCACAAGATGGCGGCGTTTATCGGTAAATCCGATATTACAAAACCGATAACCGATTATGGTAAAATGCTTAAATATTGGGAAAAATATCGGTAAATCGATATATCGGTCGATCTCTAATTTAAATGCAAATGAAGCTGGTGCTCCCCGCCCCCTTTTCAGAAGAGGGCGGAGCTTCAGAGTCCAGCACACCGGCAACAACAAACAATCTCACGCACTGAAACTGCTAGAAACTCTCAAGCGATCGACTTCACATTGTTTTCATATGCATTTTTTAACTACTACATTCCTATTTACGATCGTTCTGGAAGCACGTGAAGGCAGCGTCAGTGAAAACAGGCAGAGATTATGGTAGCTTGAGCAACATTAGCCTCAGAGAGTGCCAAGAAGCTCTTTCAGAAAGGCAATTTGAAAACAAAATATGAAGCGCTTACTTTGTCTGAATCTGACGTTCGCGCACAAAACGTTGGTATTGATCCCTCTTTCAGAATCAGACTTTGCAAAAATCCAGCATTGAAATGACCCTCGTTTTTTAAGCAGGTAAAGTGATTGGCATGACTTAATCATTTTTTTCCCGGTACATTTCCTTTGAAAATTAAACTTGACCACAGTGTCCTTAGATGGAGGGAGTCTATGGAACTCCTATGTTCATTGGTGCATCCCAAAACACAGCACTTGTATTGCCTCTTTGGTGCTGACATTGTATATCTCCAGTAATGGCGGACTGCTGCTTCACTCAGGCCTGTGTCTATGCTAATAGGGCAGAGAGCGTCACAAATGGGCGGGATTTTTTCCCTATGGTGACGTGTTGCTAGGGAGAAATCTGGAATCGCTTGTTCTGAGAGACTGTTTATGATTTATTGAGATTATTAAAAAATGAGTGGGTGGATTTTTACCATTTTAGGCTGGTTGTTTTCACACTGCAGCCACACAACTGTGTTCAAAGTATTTTTTTGCATAATAGGTCCCCTTCAAAACAGACTCATGATTTTATGACATCGATACTGCTTTATTTATTCAGAAACACATGTATCTTAATGATATTTGTGTATTTTACTTTCATTTACTTAAAGTGCGCTGTTGGCCTACTTGTAATTAAATGAAAGACTCTGTTGACTCTCGCGCACCAGACGCGTCGTTCTGTACATGCATTCTCAAATTAAACGCAGCGATACAAAACAGTGAATCGAATCATCATTCAGGCAAAAGTTCGCTTCAAGAATGACCACACTGCTGATGTGATCTTATCACTATACTCTGCACACATGTGAGCTATCCATCTTATTGGCATATCGGCAATTTTTTTTTTTCAATTCCGATAACGTTCCGATAATATCGTGCATCCCTAATGTAGAGTCTGTCAGTAAGTCACTGTCAATAGCTCTCTGGATTGCTTGATTCTGATTGATCAGTCGTGAAATTCGTCACACTGCAATTTTTATTTATGTATTTATTTATTTTTGTATAATGAGCTCTAAACTAGTGGTTCTACACAGGTTAGTTGCGAACCAAAAATGGGTCTCAGTGTTGTTCCGATGTGGCGTAGACAACAATGTGAAATGCAAAATATAATCATTTTATAGTTATAACAGTATTTGTTTTTAAAAAATAAATAAATAAATAAAAGGGAGGAGAAAATTATTTCCATATCTTTTGGACATCAAATGTCATGCATCTAATCAGAAATTTGTCACTTAAGGCTCTAAAATCGGCTGAAAATATCAAACATGTTTGATCTCCGATGAATGGATGGACTCATAGTCTGAAGCTAAAAAAATTGTCTCTGTGCCCAAATTACACTACATGCTTTTCTATGAAATGTCAACTCCAATCTACAGACTTTTGGCACCTTGCGTTGACTTCTTCAGACTATAAATCTGGGCAAAAGTTGTGTAGTGTATTATTAGTTATTATTAGCGTAACATAATGGAAGTATTTTTGTGTGCGCACACATTAACAGGTGGAACAGCTGAATGAGCAGATTAACCTCCTGAGAGTGAGAGAGTTCGTCAGTCAACCTCCAGAAGCTGCCACTCCCAAAGGAAAAATACAGGTGTGTGTGTGTGTGTGTGTGTGTGTGTGTGCAGGGTTTCCACGGGTCTTAAATTTAGTTGTATCAAATTTAAGGCCTTAAAAAGTCTTAAGTTGTACAAGAAAGTCTTAATTATGATTTCAAGAGGTCTTAAATTTGAGGAAGGAAAGACCAGAATTGCGATATGGCTGAATGTGACGATTAAACTTCAAAAGGCTATGATTTCATGAAATAAACACCAGTGCTGCAGGTTCAAAGTCCGGTGCTGCACTGCTCTGTGTTCTGCTGTTACCGGGGAAACAGTGATATTTCTACCAAATGATCCACCTGCTGGCAGCGAAGGAATGAGCATTTTCAATAAAACTCAATCAGAGTTCAGACCAATGCAAAAATCGACCCATGTTTTTACCCTGCAAACACGCAGAGCTTTAAATGTGAACTGGTGGATCGAAAAGAAGACAATGCATTATAAAAATCTAAACATAGGGGTGTGTGATATGTATGGTCTGCGATAATATCGTAATTGTTGTTTTAAGGATGTGCGATTATGAGTATCACGAAACGCAAACAAAACACCTACAGAATGCGTGCATACATTAGGTGATGAAGTCTAGCAGGTTAGACTAGTGAGTGCGTACATTTATAGTGTGCTCTTTCACTGCATTAATCAGTCTATTAAAATGCATTTAGAATTATCACATAATTCAAGATATGGGGCAGAAAATTTATATTTTTATATCATTTCATATAGTTAATATCACACGAAGAGTGCCGTTTTTTTTCTCCAAAAGTCAGCATGATTACAAATGTGATATTTATTTTATACAACAGTTCAATAAACAAGAAGTTAATACGAAGAGACTTACGTTTTAGACACCATATTTCCTGTTTTTGCTCTATTTCGCCAACAAAAATAATTCCAAACACAGCCACAGCGCTGTTTTGCAACACAACAGTGTTTTGTTCCTGAATGAATCACCCGTTTAAGTGATTCGGTTCAAACACAATTAATCACTTACTAAAAGTGACTTACTGCCACCTACTGGCGGTTTTAATGTCACATTTAAGGTACCTTTTCATTTTTTAAATAATTTCAAACATCAGTTTTTAATGTTTTATGTTTAAAATATCAAAACATTATTTATGCATTTGTAACTACAGGTTAAAGTATTTAATGTTCCTCAGAGCTGCATTAAACAGTGTGTAAATGCATCTAAATGACACTTCTAATGCAGCTTCTGTGTTTCCTCTGAATTGCAAAGATCAATTTTGTTGATACTGATTTCATTTGCTTGGTAACAGCCCAAATGCAAGAATTTAACTCGAAAGATGGTGCACACTTTTAGGAAAAATGTCTATACGTTACAAACGCCCATAAAACTTGTTGGAAATTATTAATTTCTATAACTGCTATGAACTGACCACACAGAATATGACGAATATAAAAAAATTCAGTCAGATGTCAGCACAATTAGAGATAAGTTACCAGCCAAGCAGCAACCTTCCGGTCTCTCTCCTGAAGCCAACACGGAAGTGACTAAAACTGCAATTCATCAACTGGCTGCAAAAGGGAGTCAGTCCCATAGACTCCCCATGTTAAAATGCCCAACTTTACAGCAGAAAAAAACATGTTTACAGGCTGGTACAAAAAGTGATTTTGGTCTATATAGCTAATTTTGCCCTTCATGACAACTGTGAAGGGGGTGAATTTTTTTTTATAACTCATCCGTTTAAATTATATTAAGCCTTAAAGTTCTGCATAATTAAGGGTGTGGCCACTTGAGTGACAGGTGGGTTGCCGCTGCTGTCACCACCGTTGAGCTAGGTGGGCATGGTTTCAGCAACCTGCTCCCGCCTCTTTGCCTATTTTCGATTATCCGGGAGTGACGCGTAAAATTTACAGTAATTTTACATTTTATATGGTACTATAGACATTGCCCTACCCCGCTCATATGGTATTAATTTTATTTGTGCAGGTCTTAAAAAGGTCTTAAATTTGAGCTTAAAAATCCTGCAGAAACCATGTGTGTGTGTGTGTGTGTCGTCTGAACCGTATTTGTGGGACAACGTCAAGATGTGAGCTGAACCTGAAAATCTCACAAAACCTCCTCTTGAGGATGTCCTCATTTGTAAAAATCATCTTTAACTTAACGGTTTCATCTCAATGTCTGTTCTTTCAGACACCGCAGACCCCCTGTGGCTTTGGCTCGAGTCTGTCTCAGGTGCTGGAGTGTCAGGAGAGAGAGCTGGACAGGTCACCAGCTCCAGGCAGCGGTACCGCTCCTCTATGATCACCATGGAGGTTCTGCTGAAAGAGCTCAATGCAGAATGCACAGCCAAGAACCAAGAGATCGACAGATTAAAGGTCACGCTCATGCACACAGTTCCCACTTCATGTACAGCAAATACAGTGGTGACCAAAATTGTTAGAACACTTGGTATATTTAAGAGGTTTCAGTTGTTTTTGTTGAATTGGCTATTACAATACCCATAAAATGAACTATTGCCGAATCTATCTGCGATGGAAGGAATCTGCTGCAACATTGAAAATGATGGACTGGCCCCTCAAAGTCCGGACCTCAACCCCATCGAGCAAATTTGGGGCGAGTTGGAAAATGAACTGGACAGATCTATTATATATTCAAAGGAAAGCCTTTGGCTTGATTGGCAGAAGGCATGGGATAACATTAGGTTCTCAGGAAGTATATTGACACTAAGCCAGAGATATGTGCTGCCGTAATTGCTGCAAAAGGTGGACATACCAAATATTAAAGTTAAAGTGGAAAAAACAGCATGACTCACTTCATCTGATATTTGTTGTGCTCAGAGCAACCATCTGTATGTTTCATGAACATGAGATGAGATCTGTTTTGAAATCTGATGAAATATGTTTTTATGAGATGAAATCATGTTTTGGAGGCAAAAAGGTCAATATTTTCATATCTGTCAGGTGTTCTAACAATTTTGGCCACCTATGGATATGTGTGAATCTTGCAAATTATTAAATAATCAAGTCGATAAATGTAATAAATGCATGCTTTAGTTATTATATATTTATTTACTCATTGTGTACATTGTGTCAATTTTCATTGCAGTGCACCCAGAATATTATACTTTTGAGTTTTTTTTTTTTTTTTTTATAAAAGTTAACTGTGAGGTTCACTCGTCCACGTTTGCCTGTGCATCTATAGGCC
>NW_015508106.1:8432-23726 GCF_001515645.1 Sinocyclocheilus grahami | reverse complement strand
GTTTTAATAGTTTTATTTGTGGTTGAAACCCAATGCTACTTTTGGGCCTATTTGGACTTGGCCACTTCATGCATTTTCTTCAAATAAGGTAAAAGCATCTGGTTCTTGAAGCCACATATGTACATTTTTACTCCTACCAAAACGATACAAAAGAAAAAAGTGCAAGAGCATGTTATAACTACCGGCTCCTGATAGCAGATACCACAGCGCTACTGTAACATGCATGTGCACAGATATAACCTGTCGTAGATGAGCATCTCTCTTCAGCAAAACCACCACAAATGAACCCCACATCTCACGTCTTCAATCTGCGGCCTCTTCGCCTGTTCAATTAAAACATAATTGTTCATCTTCGCATGTTCATCTTCATTAAAAGTGTTCAGCGCTTAGCTCTTTCACCAGTGCTGACGACACTCTTGATTTTTGAAAGCCACAGATATGTGCTGCAATCAGTGACATTTGCAAATAGTGCAGCAGTTTAAGATCAAACTTTGCTTTGCAGAGACACGTCTAATTAATTATGTCTAAATTAAAACATTTAAAACATTTTACAGTTTTAACAGTTCAAATAGCTATCTGATGAAGTGACAAGTGTAAACCGGTCCTTTCTTACTGTCAGCTGCAGTTCAGTCTGTTTTCTTCTGCGTGTTTCCTGGAAAAACTGGTTTTTACCTCAGTCCTTAACCCTGCAGGTCTGCACAGTTTGCACTGGAAAGAAGTGGCACGTCACTTTCAGTTGATGATCAGCCTGTTTTGTAAATATGCAAAGCTTTTCCAACCACTATTTTCCCCCATCCAAAAAAATTATTAGTTTTCTATTTAGGGCTGCAACGATTCGTCGACGTCATCGATTACGTCGATTATGAAAATACGATGATAAGCATGAAAAGCGTCGACATGTCGCACCTTTAGCCACGCCCATTATGTGAGCCTGCAGTTATCCCTTCTTAAGACTGTTTTTCTGCCATGTTTAACACAAAACAAGACTCTAGAGCAGAAGGTAAAGGCTAGTATGGCAACATCACTTCATAGAGTTGCGTTCATAGTGCATTTTATTATTATACAACCGTCAGAACCGCATATACAGTATCTCACAGAAGTGAGTACACCCCTCACATTTTTGTAAATATTTTATTATATCTTTTCATGGGACAACACTGAAGAAATGACACTTTTCTACAATGTAAAGTAGTGAGTGTACAGCTTGTATAACAGTCAAAATAACTCAACACACAGCCATTAATGTCTAAACCGCTGGCCACAAAAGTGAGTACACCCCTAAGTGAAAATGTCCAAATTGGGCCCAGATTGTCAATATTTTGTGTGGCCACCATTATTTTCCAGCACTGCCATAACCCTCTCTGTAGCTCCCCAGTGCCGGCAGCACTCATGCAGCCCCAGACCATGACACTCCCACCACCATGCTTGACTGTAGGCAAGACACACTTGTCTTTGTACTCCTCACCTGGTTGCCGCCACACACGCTTGACACCATCTGAACCAAATAAGTTTATCTTGTTCTCATCAGACCACAGGACATGGTTCCAGTAACCCATGTCCTTAGTCTGCTTGTCTTCAGCAAACTGTTTGCGGGCTTTCTTGTGCATCATCTTTAGACGAGGCTTCCTTCTGGGACGACAGCCATGCAGACCAATTTGATGCAGTGTGCGACGTATAGTCTGAGCACTGACAGGCTGACCCCCCCACCCCTTCAACCTCTGCAGCAATGCTGGCAGCACTCATACGTCTATTTCTCAAACACAACCTCTGGATATGATGCTGAGCACATGCACTCAACTTCTTTGGTCGACCATGGTGAGGTCTGTTCTGAGTGGAACCTGTCCTGTTAAAACTACTGATCAGAAAATAATAAATAGATTAATTGAAAACTAATCGATAGATTAGTTGACTAATCGAAAAGAAGAATAAATTGATAGATTAGTCGACAATACAAATAATCGTTAGCTGTAGCCCTAATTATATTATTCCAAGTTTTTCCATTCCATATTGTGCATTAAATGTGTGAATTGCCATGAAACTCCTATTACATACTAATTACACATTAACCCTATTCAACCGTGTGTGTGTGTGTGTGTGTGTGTGTGTGTTACAGGCTGCAGCGTAATGAAGTCACTCTTGTGCAGCAGCTGACCACTGAGCTTAGGAACCGCTGCCTGGAGCTGCGGGATCTGCGGCAGAAAGACCATCAGCAGGAAAAACTGCAGCAGGTCAGAGAGAAAGCAATGAGATGCAGCATGATCAGGGTTTGACACTGTAAAAGATGCTGTAGACAGGGAAGAAATTGTAAAATGTGCAAATGGTAAACTTTCCTGATGCAGCGCAGTCGGGCCAATTTAAGCCTTGAGACTTAAGACGCAAAAGATTCGGTATTCGCACACATTCTGATAGACACGGGGTTCGTACAGATGCTTGAAATCCTTAAAAATGCTTGAAATTTAACAGTGTTTTCAAGGTTTGAAAAGTGCTTGTATTAGGGTTGTGCCGATAGACGATAGTATCGTGTATCGACGATACTCAGAGATAGGGATGTGCAAAAAATCGAATGTGATTTTCATGCGAATCTCGTCAGTAAAGCCGGTTCTGTGATTAGTAGTAAATCTCCAGCATGTGCTTTCAGATGGAGCAGCATTTACTACACAGAGTTCACTGACAAGCTACACAAAATCAAAATCGGCAATGAATCACCTGCGATTTGGTGTAGCTTGTCTCCGTGATCTACGGCGCTGTGTAGTAAATGCCGCTCCATCTGAAAGCACGTGCTGGCGATTTACTACTAATCACAGAACCGGCTTTACTGACGAGATGCGCATGACAATCGCATTCGATTATTTGCACAGCCCTAATCAGAGATATCAACGATAGCAAAAGTCTTTGTTGACAGTCAAGACGATATTAGGCTCATTCTCCTATAAATGTATTAAATTATCATTATTAAGCGATTATTAAGCTATTGTTATCAAATTGGCCTGCTACTTCACTTCAGCACCGCATTTCACACTCGCGCAAATGAGGATCAAAGCCTGTAGCCGGTGAAGGAGTCTCCAACCACAAACACAGACGTACATCATCTGCTGATATATGGTATTTCATTGCATTGTAACAAGGAATCTGAACGGCCTATGTATGTGCAGTATTTTAACCGAGCCCTCACTAACTGAGTTTAACGCCAAAGTTATGTTAGAATGCATTTCATCCTTGTTTCTGTGGCGGTGCGTCGGGCTCATCATGGGGCGCGCGGTCCGGAGCGCTGTATCCGTTCAATTAACTTTACTCCAAATATATGGACTTACCTGTTTTAAATACTTTATATTTAACATGTTCGTTTATGTCCAATATTTAGTGTTAAACTGCTGGTCTTTAAAATAAATCTACTTTTGATTTTCACCGTTGACTGCAGACGTTTTAGACTGATAACGTCCGTGCCCTGATGCGGCAAACTTGTCACAGGACTTGCGGTCCTAATAGCGATGTATGACTGTTGTTTTCCGAATATATATGAAATAGCTGTTTTAAATATTTTTATATTTAACATGTTCGTTTATCAATATCCTATGTTTGAAATTATATTATTTATACTTTTATATATAATATGTTCGATTTATATTCGATTATTGGTGCTGTCAAAGGCTCTCTCTGGTGCACCCGCAGGGGTGCTTGTATTTTAAATAAAGTGCTTGAAACTGCTTGAAATTGCAATTGCATTGGTTTTATCATTTGCTTTATATGCTGGTGTTGGTTCACTTTCCGGCAATGAAACAAAGTAAATAATCTAATAAATTAGCAATAATAATTAGCAATAATATTGTGTATCGTCGATCTCACAGCCTGACAATAGGATGATTTGACAATTGAGCATATCGCTAGGGATGCACCGAATGTTCAGCAATCGAAATTATTCGGCTGAAAATAGCAAAAAAAAGCTATTTCGGTGTTCGGCCGAATAAGCGAAAAGACCAAATAACTTGTACCAAACACTGATGTGACACAATCAAATAGAGCCGCTCACTAATGCAGCAAATATATGACGGTAGTGTGGAAACATTTAAAAGGCGCAAAAACCATAAGCACCGACCGCGAGAGACCGTGAAATCGTGAAATGGCCTTAATTAAATAAACTGCAGAATGTTATGTTTACTAATGCACGCACGAATTGCATGTATTCAAACAGCGCTGCCTCTTTAGCCAGGGTTCAAAGTCCAAACCGCGAGGGAAATCTGCGCTGAAACTGTGTTACTGGTCAGTTGCTCTGTAACAATTTTATGAATTTTTAAAATAAAAAAGACAACAATAATGATAATAATAATTACAACAGCTCTATTAATACATTTATTATAACATTCACACATAGTGTTCAAACTAGGATCTGTAGTTTTAAAATAATCTTATTTAAATAATCTTATCTTATTTTATTTTAAAATAATTATCTTCTGTTCAGCAAGGCTGCATTTATTTGTACAGTAAAAAAATACATAACTGATTCAAGAAGGGGGTCTCAAAAATGGCCAAAAAAATATTATTTTACTAACTTATTAATTTTAAGTTAAATGATGCTTTGTTGGTGTAATGTTTGCTATAATGTTAAATGTTCAGTGGATAGTAAATATTTTTAAATTATTGTTTTGTAATTGATTTTTTTCTTTGAAAAGCAAGACAAAACAGTAAAAAGCACATTTTGGCTATTTAATTTATGCAATGGTGAAACAAAATTGGCAAAATACATGGGGAGAAAAACACGAAAATCAGTATTCGGCCTTCGGCCCAGTATTTCATATTGTTCGGCTTCGGCCAAGAATTTTCACTTCGGTGCATCCCTACATATTGCCCAACAATACTATGGATAGAAGCATCTGCTAAATGTAAATGTTATAATATATTCAGGGCCGGATTTACTATAGGCATTCTAGGCACATGCCTATGCTCGCTTGTCCAGGGGGGCCAAGTATTATGAAGAGATATACAGGTGGATCTCCATAAATTAGAATGTCGTGGAAAAGTTCATTTATTTCAGTAATTCAAGCCAAAATCATCACAATTAAAAGAACCAAAGACTTAAACTACTTCAGTCTGTGTGCACTGAATATATTTAATACACGAGTTTCACAATTTGAGTTGAATTACTGAAATAAATGAACTTTTCCACGACATTCTAATTTATTGAGATGCACCTATACATTGCTATATAGACACATTTTAAAAAATCATAAAAAAAGAAAATCAAATTGTTTTCTGCAAACTCCACCAGATTCTTGTTCTGCATCTCCCCAGGTACCACTGTGGCGATTATCATGTCACTTTACTGTATCATTTTTTAATAATTGCTTACCAAAACCATGACCAATGCAATTAATGTTGCTATATGGACAAATTTTAAAAAATCATTAAAAAAAAGAAATCAAATTGTTTCCTGCAAACTCCACCAGATTCTTGTTCTGCATCTCCCCAGGTATCACTGTGGTGATTGTCATCTTAATTCATGGTTTCATTCTTAAATAACCGCATGCCAAAATCATGACCAATACTATTTACCTCGCTATATCGACATACAAAACTAACCTGTAGACTCTTATATACTTTTGGCTGGCTTTGGGACAACCATGAGATTTGGAAATTGACTGTGTATTTGACGTTTGGCTTAGTGAAGGTTTTAGTCATTCTCATTCTGCCTTGTGTGTGCGCTTTCTCTGTCTTGACACACAACATGAACATGTCATGACTTACAGGTGAATGTTTACAAATATATATATGTTAATTTGAATAAACATTTATGTACACTGTAAAAAAATTCTGTAGTTTTTACAAAATAATTTTGGCAGCTGTGGTTGCCAGAATAATTTTGTAAAAAACCGCAAAACGATTCATATTTAAATATGAATTCTGCGTGTCTCTGTGTTAATGAATGGCGCAGACGCGCGGTGTTGTGTAGTACTCGTACTGAAGCGCTCGTGACGCTTGCGGTGATATTAACCTCTGCTGTTTCACTAATGAGGACATAAACACATGAACAACATCTCCAGAACTGCTCTGAGAGTCACTTCATCAGCAGTTGACCGTTTCATTTCAGTAAAACTATCATCATGTCATACACACAGAAATGTAATGGTATTCACGGCAACCCGTCAAAATAAAAGTTCGGTTTAACTTGAGGGCATTGTGGCAGAAATATATTACTGTTGTTGAGTAGAATGTACGTAACAGACTGCTGCTACTACTACTACTAAAATTATTAAAACCTTATTTTTAAGGAATAAGCATTAACATTTCTTCAATGTTTTAATTGTAATATTAAATTACCTTTATTTTCCAAAAAAAAATAAATGTGTTTAATTTTCATTACTTAAAAGATAGATTAAATGAAGGTTTTCTGCCTTAAAACAAAATGTAAATACACAACACAGAATTTCTGAGCAAAAAAATCACAAGGCTATTGTAAGAATAAATGAAACTTGTTTTATGCTTTCAAATTAGACATGCTAAAACTGAATTTGGTTACAATAAAACATAAGGTTGGACAAATAAAACATTTCATAGGGCCCTAAACGTAATATTTGTTAAACTTTTAATAAATTGATGTTAAATTGTTTAAGTTTCATGATTTTAAATAATTAGACATGCTTTTTGATTAATAAAATGTAATTTAACTGCATATCTTCATTATGGTGACTGGTAGAATTTCTCAACAATTCAGCAAGTCAATCCAGTATTCCATTCAAAAGGTTCTATGGCATCGTTCTCATTTTTGAAGGATTTTCTTTACATTTTTCAGTGCGACTGTATTAAATATTTACCCATTGTGACATTTTTTAAAACGAATGAAAATGTATTGTACAAATTAAGTTTTAAAATATGAACGTGAACCTGAACGTGGCAGGATTGTTAAAGCTGCACAAGCAAGGCTTCTCGTTATGGGACAAAAAAGTCAAGTGGAAATATATATACAAGAGATCCAGAAGAACTGTGGCAACGTCTCCAAGATGCTTCAAGAAACTTACCTGCAAAGCTACAGTACTATTAACAGTTTTAGGCACTTATGTAAAATGCTGTAAAATGCTTTTTAAAAAATCTCAAATATATATATATATATATTTGATCAATTAACTTCTAATAACTAAATTAAATCAACATTAGATGTGAGCACCCTTTACGTTTAAAGCATCGTTTGCCCTTGTTGCACTTGCACATAGTTTTTCAGCTAGCTTTGCAGGTAAGTTTCTTGAAGCATCTTGGAGACGTTGCCACAGTTCTTCTGGATTGAGTCTGTCTCAGTTTGTTCGGTTTCTTCATGTCATTCCAGACAGACTGGATGATGATCGGATCAGATCTCTCTGTGGAGCACTGGCTGTTGTCAAACAAAAACCTCACTGGATTATTACAATTAATAATGGTAAGCAATTATTAAAAATGATACAGTAAAGTGACATGATAATCACCACAGTGGTACCTGGGGAGATGCAGAACAATAATCTGGTGGAGTTTGCAGAAAACAATTTGATTTCCTTTTTTTATTAATTTTTAATATTCAATTCCAACATCAAATGTCTCAGGCCAAAACATGCATAAGACATTTTACAAACCCATTGCAAATGTTTTATTGAAAGTTTAATACATTACACACAATTAAACAATAAAATACCATTAAATAAGAAGTGCCTGTGTAATGTGTTTTTAATTAGCTTATTATTATCGATTAATTGACTGTGGTTTCAGTTTGATACGCGCTCAGACCCACTCTTTAAAAAAAAGAAAAGAAAAGAAAAGATTTGCAAAGGTTTCGAGGCTGTATGGCCATCACTACCACGCAATGCCATGTAGACGCGCAGCGCATTATTAAGCGCAGACGGCGTGACTGCAGTTCTGCACTGAAGCAGCACATTCAGTTGGCCGCACCGCAGCAGACTCCTCAATAAATGAGTACAAAACAGCGTTTCCTAGCACCTGTCGCTTGCTGATTGTTTGGAATTATAAATAAGAGCGTAGTTTGTCTGTTAATATCACATGCACTTTTTTATTTTTGGTTTGTTACTCAGACACGGGGCAGTGCGCTGCCAAAAAAAGTGATCTAGCTAAAACAACCGCATAGCTGCTCTTTAGTGTAGATGCATGTTGATTTTATCAGACGATGCCACGATTATAAATGAGAGTGACTCCTGGTTAACATGTATTAAAAGGGGTCGTGTTTAGTCACTATTTAGTGTGGTATTTTTTGACAATATTCACTCATCGTGACAGTAAAATAGTGCATTCTAAGTCAGTATACTGCAGTATTTCCTCTCTCAATCAGTAGAAGATTTGGTTAACACCCGGTCATGCATAAAAAAAAAATACCGTCATGTACCGTGAAACCGGTATAATTTTGAAAAATACTGTGATGTAAATTTTTGGTCATACCGCCCAGCACTAGTCTCCTGGGCATGCTGTCACCCAGCTTCATGCAAACCTGACCTTCAGTTTTTTCCCAGACTCAGTCTGAATAATTTTTGGTCCCAAATTTGTATCAATTTTACTGGTAGTCCACTGTATGAAGAATTTTTGGGTATGATTTGTCACAGTTTACTTTATTTTGCTATCCTCACTTACATAAATGAACTATAGTGTCTGCACCCACTAGTAAAAAATATCAAATTATATCTGGTCTCTGAATCATTTTTGGTTTGACTGTATATCCTTCGGTTATTTTCACACTTCAAAACTTGTAAAATATATTTTAATGGGTATAATTGTTACTTTCACTGTAAATTTTTTTGCTCTATGGTACAGCATCTTTAATTTAATAGCATTAGAGCTGCTCCATTATGCCCATTAAAATGTATTTTACAAGTTTTTGTTACTTTATTTTTTATTTTTTTTGCTCTGTGGTACATCATCTGTAATTTAACAGCATTAGAGCTGCTCCATTGCAGCGGCTCAGTACTGTAATCACGCGCTTTGCTGTAATAATGCAGGGAACCACTCGTTATAAATCACCGAACTGTGATATTTTCAGAAATAGAAGTCGCGTTTTTTTCATCTGAAACAATCCGTGTATCATTCGATCATTCGTTTTTTTATTTAATATTGAAAGTAGAAAAATTAGAAAACGGCTCCTTTTTTGTTTTTTCGTTTTTATCCCAAAAAAAACGAAAAACAAGAATTCAGCTTACATTTTCGTAAATTTTCATGGGTGGAAAAATGAATAAACAGCTTGAATATTCGATTTCTACATGTGGGTGAGCTGCAACGCAAGATTTTCATAAAATATAATAACTTGCCATTTCGTTTTTTTTTCTCATCAAACCCTCAGTATACATTCAGAATGCTTGGAATATACGGCACGAGATGCATAGGATTATTTTATGACAGATATGTATCCGCTTCTCACCATTCTCTGCCATTAAATTGGCAAGTGCGAGCAGGACATTGAGATGTTGCGAAATTGCGATGGGTTAAATAAACTCAATAAGCAGACAGACGCGACTACAGTCAAGCGCAGACCAGTATTGAAGTGCACAGGAAATAAGCAGCAGTCATATTTAAAGCAGTTTAAATTAATATTGAGTACTGATTGATGTTCACTTGGATTTTTCCCCCATCGAGGGAACTTAATACTCTGTCATTAGACGAGCTATTCATTTAGTCTGTTTGATGAGAAAAATATGAAATTGATCAAATGGGTTATTAATCCGTACAACTGCAGCAGCAGAGGACTATTATTCTGCTGCGTGATACTGCAGAAGAACTGATGACTGCACGGTTTGATCTTTGGCTGACCAATCAGCAGAAAGGGGCGTTTAATTCCCGCCCACATGTAGAAATCAAATATTCAAGCTGTTTATTCATTTTTCCACCCATGAACGAAAATTTAAGCTGAATTCTCGTTTTTCGTTTTTTTGGAAAAAAACAAAAAAATGAAAAAGGATCAGTTTTCTCATTTTTCTGCTTTCAATATTAAATCAAAAAACGAATGATCGAATGATACACTGATTGTTCTGCACATTAAATTAACACGGCTTTCATTTCATATTAATCCCAGTTTTTTTTCCCCCAGACATGAAAATATCCAAATGATGTTTCATTAGTAACCATTTGAAATATTTTTTTTATTTTTAGTTTTTGGAAAAGTGTGTGAAAAATTGTGTTTTATGGTAGGTCTCAATTGTGACCGGTGGAATAATGTGTGTACTGAATTAACATATTTCTGCAGTCATAAAAATTGTTGTATTTGTGTTGTATTGACCCAATGACCTGACGCCAAAATTTTGTCCGATTGCATTTTTTCAGTTAAAAATTGGTTTAAATGCATAAAAACGATGCCATGTATAAAAAGTACCTCTCCCACATATGTGCCAACTTTAACTTTTATTAATTTTCTGCACTATTTGGCATGATTTCCAAAGTGTTTTGTAATCCTGTATATAATTTCAGATCGTTTATGTTGAATCTTTGTACAATATGATTAAAAAAATGCAAAAACAATAATTTAGAGCATGTACTTTTAGTTTTGTAACTATGGTACTAATTACTATTTGTAATTTATTCTATATTTATTAATTACTATTTTCATCTATTTTAGCAGATTCCACTGCCAAGCAAAGTAAAATAAACGCTCGCCATAGGCAGCATGTTCATTCTGACCTTGCAATCATGCACAAACTCCAGATGTAATTTTCTACTGTAAGAAAGATGTTTATGATTTCATCTCAGAACCTGAGCCAGCAACCTCCTGCTACTCTAAATTGACCCTTTGCAAAGACCCGCCCTTAATTACTGTTGCAACGTCTGACAAACCATCCGACAAACCATGGCACGTTTATGCCACACATCATGTTCTTGTACAGTGAAAAGTGATGTTCTTGTGATGTTTTTTTTCAGTGAAAAATACATCACTTTTGAACAAAGTCTCAGAGTTCAAATATTGTAATTTTTTAAGGAATTCAAACAACAAATACTGTTTTGTGGCTTTTTAATGTGTCATGACAGATCGCTGTAGCGCCTCAGTTCAAGCGGCATGTGAACCCATCAACTCTTACTAGTTATAGCACAAAATAAACATGAATGAACATCAGAAGGTATCTTGTTTCAACTGTGAAAAGCTGTCAATACACACTATTTTTCAAGTTCAAGTCCACCGACGTTAATCTACTCTCCTGTCTGGGTTGTTTGTCGGGAAAAAAAATGGCATTTGGCGTTATGTTTGTTTAGATCGCCTGTTAATCAAACTCCCGGCATAGTGTCAATTGAGCAGTCAAGATTGGGCAAAGTTTAGAAATAACTGGTTCTAAAAAAATGACTGCAGTTAATGTCATGTGCTGAACTTTTCAGACGTTTCTTTAAATAGATTTTTAATGATATAAAGTCTTTGTGTCATTTGGAGTGACCACTCATCATGTGGTGCGACCAATAATAGCAATAACTATATTCAATAAAAAAATAAATTATCTAATTTCTGTTGCTGAAATATGAATCAATGCTACAGTTTGCTTAAGTGAATGGTATTTTTTTAAATATTTGATCAGTTTTTTTCAATTTACAGAAAAAAAAGTCTGCTAACTACATTTAAGAAGGCAACTCTGAAATTGTAGAACAAAATATGAGATCATTATTTACAAAAAACTTTTGCAAATACTTTGTTTCTAAACACTTTATTTACTGAGAACATCTAAAAAATGTTAAGCATGTTAAGGAAAATAATTAATTTTAATATAAATCATGGTCGCACCATATGACTTTTTTTTAAGGCTTCAGCCGATTAATCTAGATGAAAAATCACTAAAATCACGTCATTTAAAATTTGTATATGAATGTATGTGCAATTGAGCAGTCAAGATTGGGCAAAGTTTAGAAATAACTGGTTCTAAAAAAATGACTGCAGTTAATGTCATGTGCTGAACTTTTCAGACGTTTCTTTAAATAGATTTTTAATGATATAAAGTCTTTGTGTCATTTGGAGTGACCACTCATCATGTGGTGCGACCAATAATAGCAATAACTATATTAAATAAAAAAATAAATTATCTAATTTCTGTTGCTGAAATATGAATCAATGCTACAGTTTGCTTAAGTGAATGGTATTTTTTAAAATATTTGATCAGTTTTTTTCAATTTACAGAAAAAAAAGTCTGCTAACTACATTTAAGAAGGCAACTCTGAAATTGTAGAACAAAATATGAGATCATTATTTACAAAAAACTTTTGCAAATACTTTGTTTCTAAACACTTTATTTACTGAGAACATCTAAAAAATGTTAAGCTTGTTAAGGAAAATAATTAATTTTAATATAAATATCATGGTCGCACCACATGACTTTTTTTTAAGGCTTCAGCCGATTAATCTAGATGAAAAATCACTAAAATCACGTCATTTAAAATTTGTATATGAATGTATGAATACACAACATTCTTAATGTTTCAACAACTACAAAATATATTATTTTTTTGTATTTTAAAATTTGCCTGTCGAAAATCAATTTTAAACTGTTTGATCACATTATAGGGTTACTATTATGCATAAAAAAACCTTATATAACATTGACAGGAATACTGAGATAAAAGACAACAACAAAAAATACAACCATCAACGTATTTCAAAACTGTTCGTTTTTTTGTAACATATCACATTTTTATATTAGTGCTACCAGTATTACAACATTAATATTGTAGCTTATTTGCAACATTTGAACTTTTAATTTAGTGCAACATTTTAGTGCAATTTTCACTAACAACTGCAATTGGATTTATGTATACCTAAGCTCACTGTTATCCCTCCCGTCACTATTGTGACCATTAAGATGTTTACTCATTCTACGACGTTGCCTGTCGAAAATCAATTTTAAACTGTTTGATCACATTATAGGGTTACTATTATGCATAAAAAAACCTTATATAACATCGACAGGAATACTGAGATAAAAGACAACAACAAAAAATACAACCATCAACGTATTTCAAAACTGTTCGTTTTTTTGTAACATATCACATTTTTATATTAGTGCTACCAGTATTACAACATTAATATTGTAGCTTATTTGCAACATTTGAACTTTTAATTTAGTGCAATATTTTGTCATTGCAACATTTTAGTGCAATTTTCACTAACAACTGCAATTGGATTTATGTATACCTAAGCTCACTGTTATCCCTCCCGTCACTATTGTGACCATTAAGATGTTTACTCATTCTACGACGACACTCAACAAAACTGAATATATGTGAATTCATATATTAATACTAGACACCTCAAAGATAACGTGCACCAGAAACCTGATGTTAACATACTTTACTAGCCTTTTGTTTTGGAGCTTGGATGCAGCCATCATCTTCTCAAGATACAAACTGGAATTAAACCGCTCTGGTCATGTAACAATTTGCACTAGACTTGTGAAATTGCAGATATTTATTTGCAGAGACTATTTTTTTCCCATATTTGCAGGAAGTGCACCAAAACATCAGTCAGTAGTGTTTTTAGAGCTTTATTAATGAAAATATTCTTCATGATCACTATTATGACCGGTATTAAATGAGTTAAATCAGTTAATACACCAATAAAAACAATTTAAAATTGATATAAAGTAAAAACACCTCTATGGGAGTGCTAAAACTTTCACTTCAGTATAAAGATTCTGAACAATAGCTTCAGATTATGCATGCGTGTAACGAGATATCATGAAGTGCATTCTTTAATGAAACTGTGGTTGGCCCTTAAAAGCGCCCGTGTGTGTTTCTGGTGGCACGCACGCGGTTATCCTCCGAAGCCGTACAGAGTGCGTCCCTGGCGCTTCAGCGCGTACACCACGTCCATGGCGGTGACCGTCTTTCTCTTGGCGTGCTCGGTGTAAGTCACGGCGTCGCGGGTCACGTTCTCCAGGAACACCTTCAGCACACCGCGGGTCTCCTCGTAGATCAGGCCGGAGATGCGCCAGACGGCGGATGGCGGGTTTGGTGATGCCCTGGATGTTATCCCGCAGCACTTTACGGTGCCGCTTAGCGCCACCTTTCCCGAGCCCTTTCCCGCCTTTGCCTCTTCCAGACATTGTTACAGAACCTCAAGCTTCTATGTTGTACAACAGAACTCGTGGAAACAGAAGGTGTGCGAGAAGAGCTTTAGAGTAGTTTACAGGACCTAGTTGAAACCAAGCGGCAACCTCCCGGTCTCTCGCTTGAAGCCAACACGGAAGTGACTAAAACTGCAATTTATCAACTGGCCGCTAGAGGCTGGCTGCAAAAGGGAGTCAGTCCCATAGACTCCTCATGTTAAAATGCCCAACTTTACGAGATATATCCAGCTGCAGACCCGCAGCACCAGCAGTTTCAGAACCGCAGCCACAGAACTGGAAGTGAGGGGTGGAGCTTAATTTTTTTTAATAGAGTAGCGCCACCTTACGGTTTTAAGGGATAATTTGCTTTTATGACACACGATACGTCATACTTTATGTATGCATTTTATAATGACATATTAAGCATTTTATAAACATTATATACATCTTGTGTAATTTAGTTGTAGACCTATACAGTTATTCGTTTCATCGTATTATGAGAGTAATTTCCTGTTTGTGATATTAAAAATAATGTTTCCATCATTTTAAAAGTAACAATCAAAATGTACACAATAATTAAATTGAAGTTTATAAAATGAACAATTCACTATTAAGCCCATTTTGTCATGACAATCCTGCATGAAAACTTACAAAATGAACAATTCACTCTTGGGCACATTTTGTCGTGACAATCCTACAAAAATAACTCCCCTGACCACAAGATGAAATATGAAGGGCACACTGGAAACGTCTCAGGTTACATATGTAACCATGGTTCCCTGAGTAGGGAATGAGAAACTGTGTCCTCTAGGGGTCGCTATGGGGAACGCCTCGTCGTGACCCGTGTCTGAAGCATACATTGAAAAAACACCAACAACATGTTGTCCGGCGACAGCCATGACGTCACTACCGGTGCGACTATAGTATAAATTGGCGCCGGGAGCTACATATCATTCACTTCTTCGTCTGAAGCTTGCGTCCGCAGCATGGCAAGAAACCTAGAGGACGCAGTGTCTCGTTCCCTACTCAGGGAACCATGGTTACATAAGTAACCTGAGACGTTCCCTTTCATGGGAACTTCGAACTGCATCCTCCAGGTGTCGCTATGGGGAACGGTATACCCACGCCACCATGCTGAGGGGAGTGCAAGCCAGAACCATGGCGAGCACCAAGTACCAACTCTACCATATTGCTATGGGAGTCGCCCCTTGGACGTTAGACGGCTGTCAGTGACGTTATTCCCTACGGCCAAAGGCCTAGGCTACAT
>NW_015508106.1:1915-8394 GCF_001515645.1 Sinocyclocheilus grahami | reverse complement strand
GGGGCTCGACCTGCAGCATGATTGTAAAATCAGAAGGGTAAGCATACTGCAAGCTAGCCAAACACTCAGCGCATCAGGGAGGCAGAGGAAGGGCCTAATCCACCTGATGCTGCTGGTTCCAGGTGCTCTGGAAAAACAGAGAACTCAACTTCTCATGTGAGAGGAGAACTCAGAATTCAGAGGAAATAACGTTGCTCATTCCAGGTAACCCTTTGATAAAAGGGGAGCACTGCTCAAACTACCACGAGGACAGCCCATGGAGCGAGGAATCCAACTCCTCAGAGAGGATTAACGCTCGAAAGAAAGCACCATACTCACAATAACCCTCACTGGTGAGGGGAGCGATGCTTCCAGAGTGTGTCGACAGAGACACACTAGTTGAGTGGAGCCCAAGGAACCGGGGTGTTTTAATCTCAGAATAAGGGAACGAGGTCAATAACGCGTAACCCTTACCATACAGGATTTTAGAAAAGTGGGCAAAGCATAACGTGCACACTTACCACTTGTGGATTTTAGAAAAGCGGGCAAAGCATAACGTGCACACTTAGCACTTTATGTGGATTTTAGAAAGTGCGCAAAGCATAATGTGCACACTTACCACTTATGTGGATTTGAGAAAAGTGCGCAAAGCTTAACGTGCTGCACTTATTTCGAGTTTTCCAAGCATCTGTTACAGATGCCCAGAAGTATTGGGCCAAACGGGAGAGGCAAGCTCAAATACAACCCTCAAAGAAGAGGGGAGCACTGCCCGAGACAGCATTTACACAGGATAGAAGTGCAGAGGACGGATTCAGTGATGGCGGAGTAGAACTGTTTCAGCAGCTCCTGTGGCAGGTTGAACTTCCTCAGCTGGCGAAGGAAGTACAACCTCTGCTGGGCCTTTTTCACAATGGAGTCAATGTGAGTGACTCCATTGTGTCCTAAAGGACGCAGTTCAAAGTTCCCATGAAAGGGAACTTCTGTTCCAGGAGATTGTTGAGGGCCTTTTCCTCGTCCTCTTCCTCCGAACATTAAAGTGTGACAAACATGCAAAAAAATAAGAAATCAGGAAGGGGGCCAACACTTTTTTGAATCCTTATATGTCTGTACAAGAGATGAAGCCACACACAATTATCTCAATGATGACAAATTGAATTAAAATAACTAAACTACAAGGTAATATTAACACACAAACAATGCATATACCAGAGGGAATTAAAGCAAGCTATTTATTTTTATGAATAATAAACGTCTTCAAAACTTCACCACAAGGCCCATTTACAGCATTGCATCTGAAAATTAATCGAAACATCCACAGAAACAAGTTATATACTATAAAGTATGACAACAAATTCAAGTTTCAATATAAGATAATAAAGCCAAGCACACGTTAAGTACTTAGCAGATAAATGCTTAACGTAATATATACGATAATTATTAAACATATGATAGCAAAAACATTACAGACTACTCACCGTGCTCTCTCGTTGTCAATAACTCCGCCCCTCACTTCCGGTTCTGTGGCTGCGGTTCTGAAACTGCTGGTGCTGCGGGTCTGCAGCTGTATACTATTGAACTTTACAGCAGAAAAAAAAATGTTTACAGCCTGGTACAAAAAGTGCTTTTGGTCTATATAGGTAATTTTGCCTTTCATGACAACTGTGAGGGGGGTGCATTTTTTTTATAACTCATCCTTTTAAATTATATTAAGCCTTAAAGTTCTGCATAATTAAGGGCGTGGCCACTTGAGTGACAGGTGGACTGCTGCTCCGCTCCAGAGTGTGAAACTCACTAGACTGTGAAACTTAGAAAAATGGCTTTAAAGATTTGTATTTGTCCAGAAAAAAAATTATTATGGGTAGGACACTGGAAATCTGGCAATTAGATGTTTTAATGAAAATGATCTCAAACTTGATTTTTACCGCTATTTTGAAGTTATTGTAGGCAGTAGCGGCTCCTCGGAGAGGCAGGGGAAGCACAGCTTCCATTTTCACCTCAAAATGGGGGAGGAGGATGATTTAATGTTAATAAATTTAAAATTAATTTCAGTTGTGTATCAGAATGTGTATTTTTTGTTTGTAATTTCACAGTTGTAATAACGTGACAGCGCCGCTTTTCTATCGCGAATGTGCCGAATCTGCTGATGTAATTGCAACCGCTAATGATAGAGATAAAAAAAATTAGCCAATCACCATTGCGTGTTCACTTTTAGCGCTGAGGAGTGTTGAGAAAAGAAACCTCGTAAGGGAGGCTAGCCTCCCTTCTGATATCAACCAATCATCAAAGAGACGTTAATTATGTGATATTAGTTAGAATGTCTGCCGCTGCGCTGATAATGTACCAAGTACTTATGATGAGTAGCGATATTGAATATTTGATCACCAACATATTTACCAAGCTGTCATTCAAACAGTATATATACAAATTTAGGGAAAACAGCCTAAGCTGTATATAGGCTACAGTAGTCGGCTTAATTAATATTATTAATTATTAATTAATATTATCTTGCTGTATGTATGTAGTTTTCTTTTTCTGACTAAAAGCAACCAAAAAGCCATTTTAAAGTGGTTAAGCAAATAATAATAATAGTAATCGTCAGGGATCCCAGACCAATACAATTATGGCGCTTTTCCACTGCATGGTACGGCACGGTACGGCTTGGTACGGTTCACTTTTGGGGGGTTTTCCACTGGGTACAGTACCTGGTACTTTTTTTAGTACCACCTCGATTGGGGTTCCAAGTGAAACGTACTGTTACCAAAACGTGACGTGTAAACTCTGCTGATCACGGATTGGCCGGAGAGAATCGTCACTACCTGCATCACTGAATTTGCGCCACAAACACAAAAGAACCGCTAGATTTAAATCAGCACAGCCAGCGAAGGATTGAACGCAACTGTTTGGAACGAGCGCACCTTTGTTTAACAACCAAAAAGTTTTGTTGTCTGTTGCGGAAGAACAGACGTTCCTCTCGTTGATAGCAGAGGAGCAGATCCAGCGAGAGCTTGATGAGGCGAAGCGGAATGCAAAAGTTTTTTTTTGGAGTCGTGGTAGTAGGCGGCGCAACTATAATGACATGTGAATAATCCCGCCCACTCTAAACAGGTACTGAACTGCAGTGGAAACGCAAACCGTGCAGAGCCGAACCGTGCCGTGCCGTACTGAGCCGTGTCGAGCCGAGTGGTACCACGCAGTTGAAAAGCGCCATTAGTGTGCCTCCTCTATTTTAAAACCCACGAGCCGCCACTGATTGTAGGTACTCTGCCTTTGCACTGTCTGCAAAGAGTGAGATGTCACGCCAAGGCAAAAGGTAGTAGCTTCCACATTATATACAATATCTGGGTGCTGATCACCATTTACAGAATCATTATAGTAACATCTATATAAAATCTAGTGATCATTGGCTAGGCTATAACATATAGAAATGTAATTCTTTTTTTTCTGACCGTAACAACAAAAAGATAAATGTGAGTGGATGCCGTTTTGCAACCAATTTATTTGCAATGTTATTTGCAATGTAAATAAATATGAAAACGATATTAAAATAAAATGAATTTAAAAATTCAAAACAATGGGGCTTTTCCCACCCTGGTGGGCCCCGAGCAGGCTCTGGTAATGGAACAGAAGTAGACACTCGAGGTGGTCCCTCCTCGCGTAGCAGAGTCCGGGTCCTACAGCCTGTACTTCACCGTTTCTGAGGAAGGAAGGAAGGAAGGGTTGCGTCCTATTTTAGATCTGCATCTTTTGAACCTCTCAGTCAGGGGACTGAAGTTCAGCACGTTCGCACTCAAACAGGTCGTGTCTCAGACCAAGCCCGAGGACTGGTGTGTCACGATTGATCTAAAAGATGCACATATCTCCATGCTTCCTCATCATAGGAAGTTCCTGAGGTTTGTTTTTGGGGGCAAAAGCCTACCAGTACCGGTTCTTCCTTTGGCCTTGCACTCTCACCCCACAATTTCACGACTCAACCACTTCGACGATTGGTTGATATTAGCTCAATCAGAGCGGATGGCGGTTCGACATCGAGATGTCGTTCTCGCTCACACGAAAGAGCTGGGGTTAAGACTTAATGCCAAGAAAAGTGAGCTTTCTCCAGTAAAGAGAACCACTTACCTGGGCGTGGTGTTGGATTTGAACACGATGCAGGCACGTATGTCACCTGCTCGGATCGAGTCGATCCTCACCACAGTACGAGGAGAGTAAGAGAAGGCCGGTCGCCCAGTGTCAAGCAGTTCCAGACTGCTGGGTCTGATGGCAGCTGTGTCCAATGTGATAACTCTTGGTCTGCTGCACATGAGACCCTTACAGTGGTGGCTTAAGACCAAGGGGTTCTCCCCGAGGGGAAACCTGCTTCGCATGCTCAAGGTCATGCGGCGGTGCCTACGTGCCTTAGACATGTGAAGGAAACCTTGGTTCTTATCTCAGGGCCTGGTGCTGGGAGCTCCTGGTCGCCACATATGCTAGCGACGGATGCATCTCTCACGGTGTTGGTGGGCACCGACAACACAGCAGTGGTATTTTATATATGTGGGGGCAGACATCCTGTCGAGGCAGGGGCCGAGGCCTGGGGAATAGATGCCTTGGAGCAGACTTGGGGAGTCTTTGGCCAGGCTCAGGTGGATTTGTTTGCGACTCAGGTGATATCGCATGATCCCCTCTAATTCTCTCTCTGCTTCGTCTGTACACCTTTCCCCTGATTGTTCCGCTCCCGGGAGTTCTGGAGAGAATGCACTGGAACAAGGCCAGTCGACTGCCAGTAGCCCCGTTCTGGCCGGGCCGAGTATGGTTCTCGGACCTGATTTCTCTCCTCGACGGCGCTCCATGGGAGAATCCCGTCAGGAGAGATCTCCTCTCACAGGTGGAGGGCGCACACACCCTCCCGGAGCTGTGGAAACTGTGGGTGTGACATCTGAGGAGGCACAACTCATAGCTTCCGGTCTCTCAACCGAGGCTGTTGAGACCATCCTCCATCCAGAGCTCCCTCTATGAGAAAACTGTACTTCTTGGTGCGGAGACCGCCAGCTCGACCCAGCTAACTGCCCGTTTGGTACAGTTCTGGAGTTTCTGCAGGCCTTTTTATCTGCAGGGTTGACCCACTCCACCCTAGAGGTCCCTTTTCTCTCGCCTTAGTTGTGCTCTTCTACACTAGGCAGGGATTTGCAAGTCTGGCTGCATGGGCATTCTCGTTCCCATAGTGTTTAGACGCAGCTCGAGTTCCTGAAGGGGAACGTCTCCAGGTTACGCATATAACCATGGTTCCCAGAAGGGAACGAGACGCTGCGTCTCAGGGCCATACTTCCGGCATCTCTGCCAGTGCTTGCTTCACTCCTAGAAGCTGACGCCGGTTTCACCGCACGTGCTTTTATGCTTCCTGGTCGCTATGTCACCCCGCCCATGATATCTTGCCCATCCATTGGACTGATTACACATGTGATTCAGAGCGTTGTCACGCTGGTCTCGTTCCCTTCGGGGAACCATGGTTACATGCGTAACCTGAAGATGTTTTACTTATAAACTAACACCAATTTTAGCAGATCCGCAATTAAAAACTTTGCACTAGACCTGGAGATAAATACTAGAAGTGTGACAAACAAAACGTTGATCACTTTCTGTATATAATTAATTTAGTTTTAAGGGGTTCTATTATGCTTTTTCACTTTTTTAATTTTAGTCAGTGTGTAATGTGTATGTTTGGGCATTAAAAAAAAGTCCACTCCAAAGGGAGATATTTAGTTTTTTAAAAATCCCTTTTCAAGAACTACAACGAACGGCTCATTTGGACAACAGCATTTGTTTTCCAGGTTTTGTGATATCACAAAGCGCCCTTTACAGTATCATTAAAATAATTCCCGCCTACGAAAATTCAGTGGTTGGGGGGTGGGTAGGGGCGAGGTTGTGGTTAGAATGCTTGGTTGAAGAAGTGCTGCTGTAGCCTCAAGTTTTCGCAAGTTATTACACATGCACCTGAATAATTATGTATGTAAATATGTATGTTACAATTATGAAAACGTTTTTATAAATTGCTAACAGTACAATACTGGACAATAATGTAATCTGCAGAATTTACACTTCAATTATGAGACTACAGTGTTCCCCATACATTGAGTATGAATGAGACCCGTGTGTTTTTATATCACTGTATTTCTGAAGGAAACCGACTGTCTTCAGAAAAGTGGATGTCATTTTCATTTAATCTTTCATGTAATGTCTGATAAAGCAGCGTTTGTGAGCGGAGCACTGCTTTGTGTACAGCCGTTACCAGGGAAACCTTGATCTCTACCACTCCAACAGCGCCTCCTGTTGACAGAGGATGAGTTTGCATATATTGCCTGGGAAACACTGAACTATGGATTAAATAAATTGAACTGTTTAACAGTTTCACTGCAATTCATGTTATAATGTTAGAATTAAATAACAATAAAAATAATACAAATGCACTTATCTGTACATAGTAAATGCAGTTATTTTTAAGCGGTTGTTGACATCCTATCTAAAAC
>NW_015508106.1:0-1465 GCF_001515645.1 Sinocyclocheilus grahami | reverse complement strand
GAATTTACACTTCAATTATGAGACTACAGTGTTCCCCATACATTGAGTATGAATGAGACCCGTGTGTTTTTATATCACTGTATTTCTGAAGGAAACCGACTGTCTTCAGAAAAGTGGATGTCATTTTCATTTAATCTTTCATGTAATGTCTGATAAAGCAGCGTTTGTGAGCGGAGCACTGCTTTGTGTACAGCCGTTACCAGGGAAACCTTGATCTCTACCACTCCAACAGCGCCTCCTGCTGGCAGAGAATGAGTTTGCATATATATACCGCCTGGGAAACACTGGACTATGGTATAAATAAATTCAACTGTATAACAGTTTCACTGCAATTCGTGTTATAATGTTAGATTATTAAATAACAATAAAAAAATAATACATATGCACTTATCTGTACATAGTAAATGCAGTTATTTTTAAGCGGTTGTTGACATCCTATCTAAAACGTGATTTAGCAAAAAAAACAAAAACAATAACGTTACCACTCTATTATGTCTTGCAATATCTGTGCGTGCAAAGGTTCTGCGCGATCTTCTTGTTCAATATTCTCTGGGTCTGAATCCGGCTCAAATTGATATGGCAATATTGACGCCATTCTTAACTATACCTGAGCAGATGGAACTTGCTGCTTTGGCAAGGGGCGGGGCAGTACTGAAACACTGTCTAAGTTGTTTGCCAATCACAACGCACTGGGACAGCTAACCAATCACATCACATTTCATTTTTCGGAAGGCGGGCATTCATCAAACCCGGAACTAATCGAGGCGTTTGTGCCAGGATGGGGAGAAAGGTATTGTAATAATGTAAATTATGTAAAAAATAATGCGTTTTTCACACCACCAAGCATGAGAGCATGTTCTAGTACAACCCCAAAACAAATTCAACATTGTAAATGAGCATAATAGGACCCCTTAAAATAAATTGCGCAGGTTTTAAAGTTTGCCACTAGAGTCTAGTCAAGTCACCTTTATTTATATAGTGCTTTTAACAATACAGATTGTGTCAAAGCAACTGAACAGCATTAATTAGGAAAATAGTGTGTCAATAATGCAAAGTGATAATAGTAAACACTCATTTTTCAGTTAAAGGCAGTTCATCATTGAATTCAGTGATGTCATCATCCAGCTCAGTTCAGTTTAAATAGTGTCTGTGCAATCATTTGCAATCAAGTCAACGATATCACTGGAAATGAAGTGTCCCCAACTAAGCAAGCCAGAGGCGACAGCGGCAAGGAACCAAAACTCCATCGGTGACTGAATGGAGAAAAAACCTTGGGAGAAACCAGGCTCAGTCGGGGGGCCAGTTCTCCTCTGGCCAGACAAAACCAGCAGTTCAATTTGAGGCTGCAGCAAAGTCACATTGTGCAGAGGACTCATCTGGTTCCTGTGGTCTTGTCCTGGTGGTCGACTAAGACAAGGTATTTACAGGGGATATGTATCTGGGGCTCATCTAGTTGTCCTGGTCT
>NW_015508105.1:27443-30724 GCF_001515645.1 Sinocyclocheilus grahami | reverse complement strand
TATACATTTAAAGAGATCTGCATTATGCCATAAAATACATAAAACAGTAGAAAAGGTGGCTTACTGTGAATGGGAATATTATGAGAGATATAGGTCTAGTTTTCTGACACATATTTACTCTGTCAGCATCAGGATCAAATTAATGTCACAATAGGTTTGAAACTTATATTTAATAATTTGCTGATGCATTTCAGCAGGTCACGCATGTTCTTATTCGTTATCGGTCCATTTCTGACGCATCTATTCTGGTACAAAACAGCCCTGCTCATGACATGACAACAAAATATAATCTCCATGAATTAAGAAAATGCTGATCACTTTTTTCATTAAATCGTTCCTTTGTATGAGTTAAAACATGAAAGCACTGTATTTATTCAGTCCGGTGAATCCACTAAAATAAATGAAGAAACGAGAATTAATTAATTATTGGATGGATCGATCAAGAGAGAGAGAGAGAGACAGAGAGAGCTGACAATAGTCTACCTGCGCTTGTGCGTCTCTCTACAAACAATGAAGCTGAGTTTAGTTACTTAAACAGAGATATACCCCCTTGTTGCTGATGAATATAATGTAACGATTCAGTGTCTAAACTATTTTATTAATAAAAGTCGAGGGAAGCGTTCACAACAAGATCTCAGATCTCACAAAATAGACATTATTTTCAGGCCACATGTATATATGTATGAATTATTATAAATATGATTAAAATCAATACGTATGGATGACAGTTGATTACAGTAATAGTTCAGTTTATTTAGTTTCCCCTGTGGGATAAACAAAGTTAATATTAGTCTTATATTAATAATGCTTCATTAACATTGGTTCGGATTATCCCTGTTTTATTCATAAGTCAAAAACCAACAAGATTGTTTTCTCCATGTTTCCAAGTTCTCTAAGAATGTGAAAACACTAAATACTTATTAATTACTTCTTTTCAAATCTGAGCAGAGGTCACCCTTTCTTAATTTCAATAGGAGAGATGGCCTTTTGTTTGTTTATTATTATTATTTTGTGCTGTGGGCCTATTATTGGTTACTGTGCTGTTTCTGGTTCAAAAGGCAGCAATAAATAACACTTTATTATCTAAAGAGTGTTCCTGTGATTTTATACACTAGTAATGTTGTGAAATGAATAAATGCATAATAATCCTAATAACCGTGAAACCGTGATTATTCCTCAGACAATAACCGTAGCAACACAATCTATAATCGTTGCATCTCTAATGCACAGCTAGACAGCTCAAGCAGCTGCACTTCTGGCCTCTGACCGGATAACTGGCCTTTCTGAAAGACATGTCTTTGTTATATTTCAGTTTCTATTTAAATGTGGTCCACACGAGCCCCTCGCCCTCTTCAGCCTCACCAATGAACACATAATCACACTTAAAACATGCTTTGATACGATCACTGGATAACTCGTCATAGTCTGTGGTTAAAGCTCCACTCAGCGGTCAAAGGCTGCAGATGCAGTGCTGATGGTAACCCGGCGGTAAAAACATCATTCTCCTGAGTGCTCTCTGTGTTTTACTGGTTATTAAAGTTCACTTCAAATGTTAAGTGTTTTTGTTAAATTGATAAGAAGTGATAGCAAAGATTTAAATTGTTAGAAAAGATTTATATTTAGAATAAATGCTGTTCTTTTAAACGTTAGATTCATCAAAGAATCCTGAAAAAAGTATCACAGTTTCCAAAAAATATTTCATTCATTCATTCATGTATTTATTAATCAGCGATAAACACAACAGCAGTTGACCATAGTGCTGTACAAATATAAAAACAAGCCAGAAAGAAGAAAAAACTAATAAATAATAAAAATAAAAACATTAATAAAATCCATCTCAGACTTCTTGTTGCCTTGTTTTCTTTTAATAAGTCAGATAGATAAAAGGGTGCAGGTCATTTAAGGATTTAAAGGACTGCTATGTTTAAAGGACATATAAGTGTTATTTATGACATAAGGTTTAAATGATTTGGCAGCACAACTGTTGATAATTCTAATAATAAATCAGCATATTAGAATGATTTCTGAAGATCATGTGACACTTTATACTGGAGTAATGATGATGGAAATTCAGCTTTGCATCACAGAAATAAATTATATTTTAAAGGATATTAAAATAGACACCATTAGTTTTATATTGTAATAACATTTTGCAAGATTACAGTTTTTTTCTGTATTTTTGATCAAATAAATGCAGCCTCGATGAGCAGAAGAGACTTCTTTAAACACATTACAAGTCTTACTGATCCCAAACTTTTGACCGGTAGTGTGTGTGTATATATATAATGTGTATATGTATAATGTGTATATGTATAATGTGTGTATGTATAATGTGTGTATGTATAATGTGTGTATGTATATCAGAATCAGAAGGAGCTTTATTACCAAGTGTTTACACACACAAGGACTTGGTGACAGGAGCTTCCAGTGCAGAAGAAATGTATATATGTGTAAATGTATATTCATTTTAAACTACAGTTTAAAAGTGTTGGATGTAAACCCAGGAATAAGCTTTAGTTTCCACTCATTCTAGAGAACTCTAAGCTGTGTTGTGAATCTCACTGAGTTTAGTAATAACTCAGTAAAAAGAAAGAAGAAACGCTCACGTATCCCAACACTTTATTGTGTTAAAACATGAATAAAAGGGGTTAAAACATAAAAGGGGTCATGAATTGAGAAATCAAATTCTCCGTGATCTTTTGATATATAAGAGGTCATTGTACTATTTAAGAAATCCTGTAAGTTTCAGAACTCAAAACTTTCTCATTAGTCTGAAAACACTTTTATTGAAACCAAGATTCTAAAATGACTCGTTCTGGGATTTGTCACATTATGATGTCACAGTGCGATGAAAGCCCGCCTCTGCAGAAGATGATCAACACCTGCTTCAACATCACTGGCTCTTTAGCAGCGGAGAAACACAGTCTCAGAAAACTGTGCTACATTTAGCTACATTTACATATTCATTAGCTGAAGAAACAGTCAGGAGCTCTTCTTATTGTGATTCAGTGTTCAGATCATGTCATCCCATGTTCCTGAGCAACCCTCTTTACATGTCTTTATTATTATTATTTATCTCTTCTAGATTTTCTGGCTGTGATCTCACTGCTCAGTGTTGTGAGAGTTTATCATCAGCTCTACAATCCTCAAACTCTGTCCTGAGAGAGCTGGATCTGAGTAACAGTCACCTGCAGGACTCTGGTGTAAAGTTTATTTCTGATGGACTGAAGAGTCCAAACTGTCAGCTGCAGATACTGAGGTATTAAGAACATATAAGAGAT
>NW_015508105.1:10475-18012 GCF_001515645.1 Sinocyclocheilus grahami | reverse complement strand
AGATGATCTGTCTGTGTGTGTGAGTGTGTGTGTGTGTAGATGATCTGACTGTGTGTGTGAGTGTGTGTGTGTGTAGATGATCTGACTGTTGATGTGTGTGTTCTGCTCTCTTTCAGTCTTGCTGGCTGTAATCTCTCTGCTCAGTGTTGTGAGAGTTTATCATCAGCTCTACAATCCTCAAACTCTGTCCTGAGAGAGCTGGATCTGAGTAACAGTCACCTGCAGGACTCTGATGTAGAGTTTATTTCTGATGGACTGAAGAGTCCAAACTGTCAGCTGCAGATACTGAGGTATTAAGAACATATAAGAGATAATGTGGGATCTGTGTCTATATAAATTATTGATGGTGTGGTCAGTATAAAGTGAATGGGAGGATTTGTGACACAGATGTGGAGATTTTGTATTTGGCTCTGAGACATTTCTACCTGCTCAGGGAATGTGGATGTGTTCTGGTGGTGGTTATTTATCAGGGTTTCCGTGGGGTCTTAAAAGGTCTTACATTTAGTTGTATCAAATTTAAGGCCTTAAAAAGTCTTAATTATGATTTTAGGAGGTCTTAAATGTGGATATGGAAAGACAAATGTGAAAATCGACCCATGTTTTTACCCTGCAAACACACAGAGCTTTAAATGTGAACTGGTGGATCGATAAGAAGACAATGCATTATAAAAGTCTAAACAGTAGGGTGTGCGATATATATGGCCTGCGATAATATCGTAATTGTTGTTTTAACGATGTGCGATTCGACATTATCAAGTACATTGTGAAAAGCAAACAAAACACACCTCGGTTCAATCACAATGACTCCCTCATTAACAGTGACTTGCTGCCACCTACTGGCGGTTTTAATTTCACATTTAAAGTATCTTTTAATTTTTTTAAAAATAATTTCAAACATGAGTTTTCAATGTTTTATGTTTAAAATATCAAAACATTATTAATGCATTTGTAACTGCAGGTTAAAGTATTGCATGTCCCTCTGAGCTGCATTAAACAGTGTGTAAATGCATCTAAACGCCTCTCAGATGCAGCTTCTGTGTTTCCTCTGCATTACAAAGATACATTTAGTTGATACTGCTTTCATTTGCTTGGTAACAGCCCAAATGACAGAAAGGAGCACCAGAGGGTTAAAGCTAGGGGTGTGCGATATATATCGTCTGCGATAATATCGCAATTGTTGTTTTAACGATGTGCGATTTGACTGAGTATTTTGCAAAAACCATTCAAAACACACCTACAGAGTGCACGCATACATTACGTGAAGTCTAGACTAGTGCCTGTACATTAGAGTGCGCTTTCATTTGCTCGGTAACAGCCCATATGTTTTTTATTATTAGAATTTGACTCAAAAGATGATGCACACTTTTAGAACAAATGGCTTAAAGGTAAAAATGCCCATAAAACTTGATTCTTTTTAAAAAAAAATATATATTTTTTTAATTTCAAGAGTCAGCTGTCCACGGAAGCCCTTAAGATACCAGCACATTAACACACTCAGCAAAATATCCTCTAATTATCGTTATCGATAAAATCCCAGAAAATTATCGAGATATCGTTTTTTTTGTCAATGTCGTAAACCCCTAATTTGTTATTTAATTTATATAATAATTTATTGATAATAATTGTTTAAATTAATATAGTGATTAATACTTTCGACTCATCCATTTTCTTAAATGCTTTAAAGGCTGAAATGTAAAGTTTATCATTTTATTAACCTTTTTGTTTTTGTGAAAACTTGTATCTGAACTGTAAATTTTTTACTATATGTATTTACTACACTATACTATAATATATTAAGGATATAACAATGCTGGGGTTTAAGCAGTATGTAAAAGGGCAAACAAAGAAGAGTAACTTGCTGGATAAGTGTTTTGTAAATGTGCTCGGGACAGCTGTGTGCGTTCTCACTGAACCTCACCTGGTGAGGGTATAACGCTCGGGACAGCTGTGTGCATTCTCACTGAACCTCACCTGGTGAGGGTATAACGCTCAGACAGCTGTGTGCATTCTCACTGAACCTCACCTGGTGAGGGTATAACGCTCTGGACAGCTGTGTGCATTCTCACTGAACCTCACCTGGTGAGGGTATAACGCTCGGGACAGCTGTGTGAGAAGACTATGAAGACTATTTTACATTTTATTACTTTATTCATTTCTGTACCTGCAAACTTCTTTTAGAGCTACCTGAAAAACCTGAAAAGCACTGTTGACTACATTTGTGTCTTGTGTCTGCTATTGCTTGTAATTTGGAAAAGATTCTTAGCACTTAGCCCTGCATGTCTGAAAGAGACCCAGACTGCCATGAATAGTAGCAGCCAAAAAAATTAGTTTAGTTTTAAATTAACTTCTCAAAGCAAATTTAGTTTTAAGAGCTTTATTTTTGTAATGTCTTTTTGTATATTTATTTTTTGAAATATCATTGCACATTTTAGCACACCTTCTCACATTTTGTATGAGGAATATCCATTTTTGCCTTCAAACACAAGGCTTAGAGTTGCCTCTGCTAGATTGAACAGATTATGTAAATTCTTTGTTTATCAGTCTGTAAAATTAATCAATCAGAATTGGGGGTCTAAGTAGGCCTCTGGGCTCTGGAATATAGAAAGGACTATACTAATGCACTGTAGCTGTGTGTTTACGTATTTATATTGTTGTTGTTTTTTTGTATTAAGTTATGTCTATTTTACTGTTTGGTTATTAATTGGTGTGGAAGTGTATTAATGTGAGACAGTACACGCTGTGAGATGCAAGACCATTTTTGGTAGAGATTCCAACAATAAAGTGTAATTGAGTTGAATTGAATGTAGTTAGCGGGTCATAATGTTGATGTGTGTGTGTGTAGATGATCTGACTGTTGATGTGTGTGTTCTTGTCTCTTTCAGTCTTGCTGGCTGTGATCTCTCTGCTCAGTGTTGTGAGAGTTTGTCATCAGCTCTACAATCCTCAAACTGTGTCCTGAGAGAGCTGGATCTGAGTAACAGTCACCTGCAGAACTCTGGTGTAAAGTTTATTTCTGATGGACTGAAGAGTCCAAACTGTCAGCTGCAGATACTTCTGTGTGTGTGTGTGTGTGTGTCTGTAGATGATCTGTCTGTGTTTTTCTGTAGATTATCTTATTGTGTGTGTCTGTAGATGATCTGTGAGTGTCTGTAGATGATCTGTGTGTGTCTGTAGATGATCTGTGTGTCTGAGCTACAATCACCCAGGACACTCAGGAGTCCAGCTGCTCAAACACAAACTGCAGGATCCAAACTATAAACTGCAGATACTCAAGTATGTCCTACACTAATACTGACATACGTGTGTGTGAATGATGCAGATCTACATTTGTGTGTGTTTGTGTGTTTATAGTGTGGATCATGGAGGAGAGAAGAGGATGACAGCAGGACCACGAAAGTGTAGGTCCACACACACACACACACACACACACACACACACACACACACACACACACACACACACACACACACACACACGTTTGTTTTTGTGAAAAGTGGGGACTCTCCATAGGCGTAATGGTTTTTATACTGTACAGACCGTATATTCTATTGCCCTACACCAACCCTACCCCTAAACCTACCCCTTACAGGAGACTTTGTGCTATTTCAGATTTTCAATACACTCCATTCTGTGTGATTTATAAGCTTGTTTCCTTGTGGGGACCAAAAAAATGTCCCCACAAGGTCAAAATTTACTGGTATTGCTATACTTGTGGGGACATTTGGTCCCCATAACGTGAGAAATACCAGGTACACACACACACACACACACACTCTCTCACACACACAGACACACACGCGCACAGACACACACACACACACACTTGGTTGTGTGAACTCATCTCAAAGACGTTCATTGTTTTTTCTCTCAGGTTAATGATATCTTCTGTGCCATAAACAGACATCACAGAAACCTGTGCAAAACACTAGATTTACAGAGAAACATGATTTGTCCAGTTTATCAGTCTTTTTTAACTAGTTAGCAGTGCCGGTCACTTTGCTCACAAAGATGATTTAAATAGTGTCACTACATAACAGTAATATGTGGATTCAGCTTTAGAGTCATGTGGAAATATCTTTCTTTTAATACATTAGGATTTATATTTATTGAATGTAGGGCTGCCCCCTAATAGTTGACCAATCGTTAGTCGACCAGAAGAGGCTGATTCAGAGTCTGATCTCTCAGTATTTCCAGTTAGTTATTAATGTTACATCTCAACAATAGTGACAATCAACAAAAAGCTTTTGTGTGAATCTAGAAGGTTGTTTTGTGACATTCAGAGTTGATCTGTTTATCAGAATATTTTGTCACTATTGTTGAGATTCATGCGCTGGTTCTTGATGTGTGTCTTGATTCTATGTGTGTCTGAATGACAGTCAAAATATTATCTGCATAATTGTTAAATCTTTCAGAACATCACAGCACTGCCATGTAAAATTAATAACTAACTCTTGATGTCTCTGTGGATCTAAAACACAGTTCAGTGCATTTTCTTTATATTGACCTAAAAAAATCGGAACATATTATTGGCACAATACAGATGCCAAAATATCAGAAAGCTGCAGCAAATAATTATAAAATAGCAGTTAATGAAAGCTAGCTTCTTAATAATGTATTGCTGATGACCAATGTTCCCTCTAAGCTGCGCGCAGAAGAAATAATATCCCACACAAGAATGAGTTGGGAAAGACATTTGATTGAGTGTTTTATACATTTACATTTTACATTTACATTTAGTCATTTAGCAGACGCTTTTATCCAAAGCGACTTACAATTGGGGGATACATAAAGCGATTCTTCTTAAAGAGCCAAACACACGAAGTGCTTGTAATACCAAGTTTCTAGACATTGTTCAAATAAGTACAAGCTAGAAAGAGAAGGAATAAATAAAGAGATATAATTGTTTTTTTTTTAATAATTTTTTTTTATGATGATGATGAAGTCAAGTAGCTTCGAAAGAGATGAGTTTTCAGCTGTCGCTTGAAGATTGTCAGGGATTCAGCGTTCCGGATAGCGGTGGGAAGATCGTTCCAGCAGCCGGGAACAGTGAACGAGAATGTGCTGGACAGTGATTTTGAGCCTCTCTGTGATGGTACCACGAGGCGTCGCTCACTAGCGGATCTCAGACTTCTGAAGGGGATGTAGATTCGTTGTAGTATAATGCGTAGTATACGTATATAGTAGTAGTATAATAATATAGTATAATATAATATAATTATATGCATGAGATTTTTTACAATGATTTTTTAATATAATTTCATGGTAACACAGCAGTGTAGAAAATGTTTTCTCAGGTAACCTAAAATCTGCATCATTTATTTCCATCAAGAGTCAAATCAAATATAAACAGCACATTAAAGTTAAAAGTTACACACTTTTGTGTGCGCTGTGCAGCTCTGGTTTAAAGAATGTTTTTGCTCAGGTGACCGAAATATCTTCCTAATAGAGAACAGTTTTGCTCAGCAAGAAAACAAAATAGAATTAAATTAAATTAGAATTAAAATTGTTAGTTAGTGAAGGTGTTTGATTGTAAAACTGCACAAAATACCTGTAAAACAACAGTTTAAACTATTTTCAACACGAAATAGAGCAAAATCAGACAATAGTGTTATAGTCAGACAATGTAAGTCACTTAATATTAACTTCTTGTTTATTGAATTGTATTGTATTAAATCAGTATCACATTTACAAACTCCCTTAAAAGTCATTAAAAGCTGTCACTCATCAATCAACGAAGCTCTACACTGCGCGATGAATCTCTTATTTACTCCGTCTACATTTTGCTTATGAAGGATTGGTGAGATATGTATGATGATTATCTGGTCAGTCACACTGGTGCTCCTAAAAATGTCATAGTCGCACGCAGTAGTTTTCAGTCGCAAATGCAACTGAAATGGTCGCACCGTAGAGCCCTGCATCTAAACTTTTCTAAAGACAGTAAGTTCCCCTCAGACATGGATTCATAAACTACCCCTAAATGAATCGCGATTTGTTTAGCATCTCAACCGATTTGAATCGTCACATATTTGAATTGATTTTCAACCGGCTCGCGGTTAATCGTTACATCTCTAGCATTTACGCATCTGTGTTCATACGGCTGGAGCAACACGTAGTCTAGATCATGCCACTTAATTAATCGCTCTGAGGACACGCCGATAGTTAAGGCCATGAGAACAAGATTAAATGAAACAAGCATTCTCGTGTATGCGTTTCAACTGGGGTTCGCTGTATTCAGCGGCATAATCTCAATGTTACGGTTGTTTATTTCTAAGGTTGATGTTTTCATTAGCTGTGTGAGTGTGCGGTTGATTTCAGCTGCGTCAGAAGCACGCGTTTATCGCTCCTAACATTTGTGAATAGAGAGGATATTCTGGACTTTGCAAATACAGTCAAAGCTGTAAACACACACAGACATCTTCACTGTTGTGTTCTGAATAAACGCCTCTGATTGGCCGTTGTGTTCACGCGCTCAACAAACACATCTGTGATTGGCTACAGTGATCAGCGCTGCAGAAACACACTGTAAATAGAAAGCGTTGATGCTCTTCACAGACACACAAACACACACAGGATCGTCTGAAAGCAGCGTCTGTCAGCGGGAACCCAACCGAGCCGCTGCTGCAGAACGACTGCTACCATTACACTTTAACACTGAAACACAGCTTTCACTATATTAGTGAGGACACTTGTGAATAGTGAGGACATTTGTGAATAGTGAGGACCGTTTGGACTTTGCAAATACAGTCAAAGCTGTAAACACACACAGACATCTTCACTGTTGTGTTGTTCTTGATGTTTCTCTCTTCTTGTGTTCAGGGGCCTGTGATCTCACACTGGATCCAAACACAGCAAACACTCGACTCATGCTGTCTGATGAGAACAGGAAGATCACACGTGTGAAAGATCTTCAGCCGTATCCTGATCATCCGGAGAGATTTGATGATGCTCCTCAGGTTCTGTGTGTAGAGAGGCTGACTGGACGCTGTTACTGGGAGGCTGAATGGAGCGGAGATAAGGCTGCTATATCAGTGTCATATAAAGGAATCAACAGGAAAGGAGGATGGAGAGACTGTGAGTTTGGATTCAATGACAAATCCTGGAGTCTGTGGTGCTCTGATAACAGATTCACTGTCCGTCACAATAATAACTACACTGATATACCTGCTGTCCGTTCATCCTCTAATAGAGCAGGAGTGTATCTGGACGTGTCGGCCGGCTCTCTGTCCTTCTACAGCGTCTCTGACACACACACACTCACACACTTACACACACTCACACACTTACACACATTCAACACCACATTCACTGAACCTCTCTGTGCTGGGTTTAAGGTTTATAATAATTCCTCAGTGTCTCTGTGTGATATTAAACGATAGAGAGACTCTCTGTAAATCCTCTTTCTGATGTTCACATGCACACAAACTCATCAAATCTCACATAGTTACATTTGTATTCATTTATTTGTAATCAGTTTGTCATTGTCCTCCAGAAGTTATAAATCTAGATCAGACACACTGTTCTGAATCTTTAATAAACA
>NW_015508105.1:3899-8283 GCF_001515645.1 Sinocyclocheilus grahami | reverse complement strand
GTATGCGTTTCAACTGGGGTTCGCTGTATTCAGCGGCATAATCTCAATGTTACGGTTGTTTATTTCTAAGGTTGATGTTTTCATTAGCTGTGTGAGTGTGCGGTTGATTTCAGCTGCGTCAGAAGCACGCGTTTATCGCTCCTAACATTTGTGAATAGAGAGGATATTCTGGACTTTGCAAATACAGTCAAAGCTGTAAACACACACAGACATCTTCACTGTTGTGTTGTTCTTGATGTTTCTCTCTTCTTGTGTTCAGGGGCCTGTGATCTCACACTGGATCCAAACACAGCAAACACTCGACTCATGCTGTCTGATGAGAACAGGAAGATCACACGTGTGAAAGATCTTCAGCCGTATCCTGATCATCCGGAGAGATTTGATGATGCTCCTCAGGTTCTGTGTGTAGAGAGGCTGACTGGACGCTGTTACTGGGAGGCTGAATGGAGCGGAGATAAGGCTGCTATATCAGTGTCATATAAAGGAATCAACAGGAAAGGAGGATGGAGAGACTGTGAGTTTGGATTCAATGACAAATCCTGGAGTCTGTGGTGCTCTGATAACAGATTCACTGTCCGTCACAATAATAACTACACTGATATACCTGCTGTCCGTTCATCCTCTAATAGAGCAGGAGTGTATCTGGACGTGTCGGCCGGCTCTCTGTCCTTCTACAGCGTCTCTGACACACACACACTCACACACTTACACACACTCACACACTTACACACATTCAACACCACATTCACTGAACCTCTCTGTGCTGGGTTTAAGGTTTATAATAATTCCTCAGTGTCTCTGTGTGATATTAAACGATAGAGAGACTCTCTGTAAATCCTCTTTCTGATGTTCACATGAACACAAACTCATCAAATCTCACATAGTTACATTTGTATTCATTCATTTTTAATCAGTTTTTCATTGTCCTCCAGAAGTTATAAATCTAGATCAGACACACACTTCTGAATCTTTAATAAACACTGTAATATGATTGCTTTAATATCTATATTGTAAACTGATCATCAAATGTAATAAGTTCATTAGTGACTCATTGAATGATGAAGTGGTGTCTGAATCTCTGATGTGAACTGATGACAGTATGAATAATCATGAATGTGACTGAGATCAGCAGAATGAAACAGAGGCTGAATGGACTCAGAATGCTTTATTGTTCTGTCTGCGCTGATTTAACACTCGATTCACTAAATGAATTCTGTACAAACACTCACAGTATCGCTGCTGAACACAGTTGATCTGGCTGTGATTCCAGTCTTTCAGGAGCTTCAGAGCTTCAATCTGCTGCTTGATCTAGAAAATCTTCATCAGCATCTCTTCTTCTGAAATGATGGTCTTTTCTGCTTTATTAGGTCTCCACGAGCACAACAGCTTTATATGACAGGAGCGACACAGCAGCCTCTGAGCCTCAGCTCGCACTCAGATATCTCTAGAAATAACATTCAGTTTCATTCAGAAATCTGCGGAAGTTCTAAGCGGCCATGCTGCAATATTATTTTTTTCCTTCTCGTTTTCTCGTTATAACGACTTAAAGTTTTGTATATATATATTTTTTTAGAATGATTGTTTGATCGACTGTTGTTATAGTAACGAACTCAATCTGATGGACAGATAAACCATGCACTCTTACTGTAGCCTAGCTCGTGGATATTTCAGCTAATTTCGCTTCGCCTAGTAATAACTATTTAATTAAGTTAGCCATCTTATATAACGTTTCACAGTTACTTGAAATGGTCCCGTGCCGTGGATGAGTTGCTCCATCACTCCACCTCTTACTGTCTCATCAGGACCAGATGCTGCTGTGGTCTCTTCATCCTCAGTGACCCCAGAGCCAGCTGGAGCATCTAGAGAAACACCAAAAGACACTGAGGATGTGAGTTTGGTCAAGTTTGTTCGGCTGGTTTCTGTTCATACAATGAAGGCTGACATTCAGAAGCTTCAAAAGCATCATAAAAAATGTCATGAAGCTTTTATCCAAAGTGATTTACAGCGCTCTTATTACAGGGACCTACAATCCTCTGGAACAACCTGGATTGGTCAAGGACATACTGCTGGTTTTGAACCAGCAACTTTCTGCTCACCAGTTCAGTGGTTTAGCCCACTACAAAAGTAATAAAGCTACAACAAAAAATGCATGTAATTGTAAACATGAAATTTGGCAAGAAATGTAAAGCTGACAGCATGAACTGTAAAATGTTTAACTCTGTTTAAATGTGTTACAGGTAGTGGTGCTCATGGAGAGCAGCACACAAATGTGTTCCCTGCTCTTGCTTCTAGCTTGTGTGGTTCAGAGAGCCGTCATCATGGTCTTCCTCATCCTCTTGCTCAACCATGTCTCCACTGAGAAGAGCGAGATTGTGAAGCAGAACGGTCTCCGCTGTGTTGAGATGCAGTAGGATCGGGGTTCACCATCTGTAAATACATGCTTGTTAGAACAATACGTTTGAATGAAGCTTTGTTTCATCTGTTGTTGACTTGTATATGTATTTATTGTGATGCTTACTTTTATTCGTTCTTTTACTCATTTATTCATGTTTATTGTTGTCAGTAAATAAAATATAAATATTTAATTAATGTATTAATTGCTTGACTGAAAATGTATGTATTCACATCGACTGCATTTGTTCAACTAGTGTATATTTATGTATAGCTATGTCACGACAAAAATTACATTTGGCATTTTTTACTAAAATGTCATTTAAAATATATATATAATTATTGGTTAGCATCATTATTATTGCATGTAAGTGTTGGGGTGGGCAAACGATGCAATTAATTCTGGGGTAATCTTAATGTTTAAGTAGTAATAAAGTCAACAGTCTTGTCCAAAGGCGAGACAGATATTGCAAACGCTGAGGAAAACCATACTAGATTGTTGAGTTAGTGATGCTATGAGCTGTTAGTGCACCTGTCCCTCTTTTTTATTATTATTATTACCGAACTTATAATCACATAAAAGATCAGGGAAAGATGGTTGTATCTAACCATGAACAATCATAATGGCATAAAACAGTAAACAAAAATTCATGTGTTCATCATAGTATGAGAAAATATACACAGAAAAAAAGCACAGTGACCAGGTTAAATATCTTTGAATATTTCATCATTAAATTAAACAAGAAAAAGAAGAAAACAAAGGAGATTTAAGCCACTTTTGCTTGTGGATGAAACATTTTACACAAAATAATTAACAAGATATTCAAGAGATGACGATTTGGGGTTTTCGTAATAAAAAAATTAAAAATGCTTTAAGGATAAAACTGGATCACATTAGTGGAGTTAAACATATAAGAACTTGAATCAACCCAAAATGTATTGCTATACTACAATCACACAAAAGGGCAGCTGTTTCTTCAACAAGAGCACAAAATGGGCAAGTTTCATCAGTATCAAGATACTACAGATAGATGAAGAAACCTGTCACTCATATCTTTTAAGTTGTTGAGCTTGTTATAACGTCGTAGGTTACGTGATAACGTCAAGATAGCGGATGATACCCGAATCGCATTCATACTTAACGCATGCAGGCTGTAGAGTTTGTACTTTTAGCGCTCGGTAAGTAAAAGTACTACTTAATGAAATTCAGTGCCTGCTTACTTAGAGAGTGTGCGCTTTCGAAAGCAGCCCGACAACATCTCGTTTTGACATCTCGCGTGGTTCTGTGTGATTTGGACATCTTCCAGTTACGCCCCTCTCTTGCAGTCCGCAGACAGACCCTCCTCGCTAGGAGAATACAGTCTTGCACTTGCACTCTCAGACTTGCACTCTCATGCTGTGTTCGAAATGCCATACTATCAGACTACTCTTACTATTTCTGCAGTATCCAGTATGTATACTGTGCATAATATCCACATTTTCTGTATGCATGTAATACCCGGATGACCTACTTTATTTGCCAGAATCTGCTCAATATAACTCAAGTACACTGAAATCAGTACAGAAGCTGTGTTTGGAATGGCATAATACCCTACAACCCCTACTATATTGCAGTATGTGTAAGCTGTGAATGTGAATTTTCTGTATGCATGTAATACCCGGATGACCTACTTTATTTGCCAGAATCTGCTCAATATAACTCAAGTACACTGAAATCAGTACAGAAGCTGTGTTTGGAATGGCATAATACCCTACAACCCCTACTATATTGCAGTATGTGTAAGCTGTGAATGTGAATTTTCTGTATGCATGGAATTCCCGGACCTGCTACATTTGCTGAAATCTGATGTATGCATCTGAATACACTGCATGGGATACTATTTCCCACAATGCAACGCGCTCCATGTGACGTTTCATCTTCAAAAGCGTGAGTGAACTGGAGGCGGGGGATAGTAATTATAAATGTAACAGATGTATATATACACACAGGGCC
>NW_015508105.1:3317-3889 GCF_001515645.1 Sinocyclocheilus grahami | reverse complement strand
TTTAAGTAGTAATACTTACATTTTTAGAGTATAAAATCAACAGTCAATGTCGTTAACCTGCGTATTTCTCTTCTCTTTCTGACATATTTGTCTTTGCTGAAGATTAAGGAGATACTCCTCCTTCCACCTTGACCAAAATTAATTTGCCAAAAACTGCACCTGACGCCATCTCTTGCGCAAGTATAAATCTTGACTCACAAATTCACCTGGAGGTGGGAATATTTGTTAGACTTCATCATAAGAATATGATTGGGCGTGAGAGGTTCAAAGCTTGTTGGGTCATTTAAATGCTCGGTTGTCAGAGGTCTGCTATTTATAATAGCCATCACTTCGTACAGAAAGGTTCTGAGCGAGGCACTGTCAAGTCGTTTAGCAGACTGCTCAAGGATTGCGGTTAAAACACTTCTGATAGTCCTTATTTGTCTCTTCCATATGCCTCCCATATGGCTCGATGATGGCCCTCTGAAGTTCATTATGAACTCACATCCATGTTCCTTCAACTGTTCATGATCCAAATTCTTCATTGTATTCAAGAACTCTCCCTTTGCACCTACGAAGTTAGTGCCTTGATC
>NW_015508105.1:0-232 GCF_001515645.1 Sinocyclocheilus grahami | reverse complement strand
GTTTTAACGGTCGAGTAGTACGTTCACATTCAAAATGTAGTACCTACTCAGCAGTATGCGATTTCGGACGCAGCCCGTGTGTTCTACTTCAAGCGGAGCTACGCTGCAGATTAGTGTATGACATCAGCGGCAGCGCGTGAGGTTTTAAACGCACGCGAATTGCTAGTTATTCATTAAACATTCGGCTTTTTTGCCAATTAAACTCTTTGCGGCTTTTATGTTTTGCGCCCAA
>NW_015508104.1:30449-30788 GCF_001515645.1 Sinocyclocheilus grahami | reverse complement strand
AAAACACACTGCAGCTCCAGCACTCTTCTGCCCTGCATCACTCACATCATTTCAACATGACTTTTAGCAGCAGACGTGTGGAATGCAGTAAAAATCACAACAATCTCAACATTCATGTCACTCAACATCAAAACAGCTGATGTAACATACAATATACAAACTACACAAACACTATATACATATTATACTATATACATTAAACCTCATAAAATGAAACTAAATGTACAAATACACTGCTATAATTCCAGTATAATTTCATATGCAAATTATTTCACAAGAATTCAAAAACAATTTAATCAACAATTCTAAACATTCGTATATTTTTAATATTTTAAGCAC
>NW_015508104.1:29170-29833 GCF_001515645.1 Sinocyclocheilus grahami | reverse complement strand
ATTTGCATTCTGATGACAAATCTCTCTTTTTTCATGTATAATATCTACAATAAGAAATTAACTTTATATGATCAGTGTAAAACTGAATGAAAATAAATCTGTGATAAACTGATAAAACTCAAATTGGGACATTATGGAAATGTATTTGGACAATAATTGTTTGCTGAGTATATATTATTAAGTTCTTTTGAAGCTCTTAAGTGACAATAAAATAATTTCAATTAAAATCTACACATTTCAATAATTTTGTACAAGACAGTTAGTTAAAAGTGACAGACTTACCGAGCACCAGTTTAGTTCCTCCACCGAAAGTCCACCACAGTGATACAATCTAATGAAAGACTCGTACAAAAACCTCTATTCCACTCGAGTGAACACAAACTCCAGCAGAGAGAGAGAAACAACACTTCAACACACTGAGAGCAGAAGAAGCTCAGCTGCTGACAACACTTTTCAAAAAGTAAGAACAAAGAAAAATATTTTCAAAATATTTGTTATTGCTTGATAAACAATGACATTATTTTCATAATCTGTGGAAGAATGTATTAATGCTATTTACAATAGACATGATTCAGTTTGAATTCATATCCTATATTTCTCACTCAGTCTCCTGTCATCTGCTTGTATAACATTTTTAAAATATATATATATATATATATATAT
>NW_015508104.1:27225-28759 GCF_001515645.1 Sinocyclocheilus grahami | reverse complement strand
TTTTTAACAATGTTTTCTGTCCATTTTACAATTTCAGGCTCACACGAGGATTCATGATAGATAGAGACACCATGAACTCTGATTAGAGATTTACAGTCAGTCCTGATACTTTATGAACAAACTCACAATTCACACTCTTCTTATAGTGGTGTCGGTTCATCTAATAGAATTTATAGAATAATATATTCTGTAACTCTAGTCTAGTATATCTTGTAGCAGCTCAAGCTGTTGTAAATCCTGCCCACTTCTTTGCATTGTCAGCACATGCTTCAGTGCTCTGAGAGTGTTTATAGTGCTGTGAGTTTAACACTTCATGACTGAGAGCAGAACACAACACAATCTTCATCATCACACAAGACACAACAACAACAATGAACAACATCATCTTCATCTGGACACTGTGTATATGTGTACAAGGTAAGGTTTTCATGAAAATGTTAAAGTAAAATATTATATTATAATCAGCAATGAATATTACACAAAGATCCTGTTTTTTCTAACTCTAACTCTGTTTCTAGGTTTCAGTGGGCAGGTGACTGTGACTCAGACTCCCTCTGTTAAAACAGTTCAGATCGGTGAATCAGTCACTATAAACTGTAAAACAAACAAAGAAGTGACAGATGCCTGTCCAGGTTCATATACTTGTATGGCCTGGTACCAGCAGAAACCTGGAGAAGCTCCTAAACTCCTCATATATTATGCAACACGCCGTAACACTGGAACTCAATCTAGATTCAGTGGCAGTGGATCCAGAACTGATTTCTCTCTGACCATCAGTGGAGTCCAGACTGAAGATACAGGACATTATTACTGTCAGAGTTACCACAGTGGTCCAGTGTTCACACAGTGATAAAGAGTCGTACAAAAACCTCCGTCAGTCAGAGTCACAGTGACTGCACTGATACAGCTGAGAGACACTGCAGCTGCTCATAAACACAATCACACACAACACTGAACAGAGAACAAACACTAATAACACAATATCATTACAATAAACATCAATCTTGTATTTTTGAGGAGAATGAGTCAGTATTTTAATATGATCATCATGTTTTAGGTGTAATATATGATCTCTGTCAATCAAACTGAACAGACTGCATTCAGTCACTTCTGCTGTCTGGACGTGATGTTTTCCATTTGACCCACGATTTACATTCTTAAGCCTCGTTCACACCAAGAGCGATAGCTATAAAGATAACTATAAAGATAACGATATTAGCGTCCACACAGCGAACTATATTGTCTGTTTATTCTAAGCGCATGCTCGTCTGCTGCTTTAAATTCTCAAGCTCGTGATAGCAGGAATGATTCTGATTGGCTGTCAATTTTATTATCGATCATCAGCTGGAGAAAAATTGTTCTGAAAGTGATTCCAACAATATCGTTTCTCTGTCTTTATCGTTATAGTTGTGGTGTGGACTCTGCTATACTTTAATATTGAGACCTATTTTTAGAACTATATCTTCTATTATAACTATATCTATATCTATATCATTATCTTTATAGTTATCATCCTTGGTGTGAACGGGCCTTT
>NW_015508104.1:24332-26314 GCF_001515645.1 Sinocyclocheilus grahami | reverse complement strand
ATTTCAACAAGACTTTCACCAGCAGACAGAATGAAGAAAAAACCAGTATAAAAATAGCATCCTTTTAAAGATCTCTTGAGCCAATATATACACAATATACAAACTACACAAACACTTTACACATTTAAATCAAACCTCATTATTGAAACTAAAAACTGACTGATTTAATTCCACTAGTTTTTATATTCTGACATAACAGTTTGCTTATGTGAGATATTCAGGTCATCTTTTTTATACTTTTCAAACGTAATTTCAAACACACATCATTTCACTACAAAATGCAACATGTTACTGTTCAGAATTAGAAAACAACTGAATCAAATGAGTTTAAAAATGTACACATATTTTGTATGTATATCGAAACCACTGAATTAAAAGAACAACATGAGCAAAACAGAAAATAGCAGCTTTTCCATTTTAATGTCAAATCTCTTTTTTCCGTGTATGACATCTACAATAATAAGATTAGCTACATATGAATACAATGTAGAAATGAATAAAAGAAAAATAAACTGTGATAAACTGATCAAAGTCACAGTGAGATACATAACAAAATAATGTTTAGACAGGAATTGTTTGTTAATGTAAATAATTCAGTTCTTCTGAATGTCTAAACGTTTTTTTTTAACTGTAAACAATCTAACCACTATTTTAGAGTAAATATTTATTTAAAATAAAATGTATTGTTACAATAATAACAATTTTGCTGTTTCAATTTTTTAAAACATTTTATACAATCTAAATTGTATGATTTTAATGGAGAATTAAAAAGCACTTACATTTCACCACCAGTTTAGTTCCTCCACCGAATGTGTACCACAGTGATACAATCTAATGAAAGACTCGTACAAAAACCTTTATTCCACTCGAGTGAACAAACTCCAGCAGAGAGAGAGAAACAACACTTCAACACACTGAGAGCAGAAACACCTCAGCTGTTAGTAACACTCAATTTAGTTTAGGAAAAAAATGCTTTTCAAAAAGTAACAATTAAACTATTTCATATAAAATACCTTCAAAATGTGCTGAAAAAAACAAACAAAAAAACAATTTTAAAGAAATATATTTTAGTGACCTTTGACCTGTCATGGATGATGTTGTGGAGTTTCTCATAATAATGCTTCTCTTCTTCATATGCATTTTTCATATTCTTTCACACTAATCAATCTTCTGTAAAACTGTATTTCATTAAATTATATAAAGAGTGACCAACAACAATACAAAGTAGCTCAGTGAGTAGCACAGTTTACTTACAGCATGAAGGTCCCAGGTTTGAGTCCCAGCCAGTAAATTAGACATTTATTTATTAATTTATTTTTGTTTGAAACCTCTGGCCCTTGAACAATAGTTCAACAATAGCTACTAAAAATAATATTAGCCAGAATCAATGTTCCTTCTCTCCCCTCCTCTTGCTAAGCACAACTTTTCTCTATTGGGTGGACATTTCCACCACCTTAGCAAAAACTTTATTTATACCAGAAATGTACAGCACTCACACGCAAAGTGTGTAACTTTTAACCTAAATGTGTTATTTATATTTGTTTTGATCCTTGATATAACTAAAGATGCACATTTTGGTTTACCTTTTTTTTTACAGTGCTGTGTTATTTACCAAGAAATTCCATTACAAACCATGCACGCAGAAGCCCAGTGGTTTGTGAATGTTGATGCTTAGCCTAAATAACAAATATTTTATTGGGAGTGTTTATGCTGGGATGTTGTGGAGCTTAGGAGATGTTGCAGAATCATTTCATGTAAATTTCTTCGATGTAACTACAGAAAATAAATCTATATAGATTACTTTTATGCGGTCTTATGCGGGTGGGAGTGGGACAAAATATGAATGTCGCGGGCGGGAGCGGGACCAGATAAGATATTTTTCTGCAGGAGCGGGACTGAAAAATCCATCCCGCGCAGGTCTGTATGCTGCACTTATGAACTTTAATATGCATTATACAGAGGCAAGAGGAAAAGAAAAAATT
>NW_015508104.1:23708-24322 GCF_001515645.1 Sinocyclocheilus grahami | reverse complement strand
AAAAAGGCTCGTACCTGGGTCTTGGTCTCGGGTCTCGGGGCGGAGCGTACCGCCTCCACCTTCTTCTCCTGTGGCCGAATGAGACCCCGTCCCACCTTGAAACCCAGGTACTTCGCCTCGGAGAGCGCAAGGTGGCATTTGCGAGGGTTGGCGGTGAGTCCAGCCCTCCGGAGCTCCGAGAGCACCCTCTGCAACCGATCCAGGTGGTCTTCCCATGCCTTGGAGTGGATTATGATGTCGTCCAGGTAGGCAGCAACGTAGGCCTGATGGGCCGCAACAGGATGTCCATCATCCGCTGGAACGTTGCGGGTGCCCCGTGGAGGCCAAAGGGAAGGGCCCGGTACTGCCAGTGGCCACTGGGGGTAGAAAAGGAAGTCTTAGGTTTAGCTTTCTCAGAGAGGAGTACCAGCCAGTAGCCTTTGGTGAGGTCCAACGTTGAGATATACCCGGCCCCTCCCAGCCGGTCCAACAGCTCACCCACCCGAGGCATGGGCTATCCGTCGAACTCAGAGACCTTGTTGAGGCGGCGGAAGTCATTGCAGAAGCAGAGGGTGCCGTCCGGTTTCGGGACCATCACGATTGGGCTGGACCACGGGCTGCGGGATGGTTCTATC
>NW_015508104.1:20749-21908 GCF_001515645.1 Sinocyclocheilus grahami | reverse complement strand
ACAGGATGTCAGGATGTCCATCATCCGCTGGAACGTTGCGGGTGCCCCGTGGAGGCCAAAGGGAAGGGTCCGGTACTGCACTGGGGGTAGGGTATCCGTCGAACTCAGAGACCTTGTTGAGGCGGCGGAAGTCATTGCAGAAGCAGAGGGTGCCGTCCGGTTTCGGGACCATCACGATTGGGCTGGACCACGGGCTGCGGGATGGTTCTATCACCCCCAATTCAGCATTTGATGAATTTCCTCCTCAATAGCTCGTCGACGAGTATAGGGCCGGTAGGGCCGTTCCCTGATGACGACCCCTGGCGGCGTCCGGATATCATGCTGCAGGACGCTGGTCCGCCCGGGCAGAGCAGAGAACACATCCGAGAACTGACCGACCAGGTGCTGCAGCTCCCTCTTCTGGGCAGCCGAGAGATGGGGGTTGATGTCAACAACCACAAATCAGAGATGGCGAGGGCCGCGAGCTGGTCTCTAGTCCCAATCCACGTCTTCAGGAGGTTAATGTGGTAGAGCTGCTCGGCTCTCCTCCTTCCTGGCTGATGCACCCGGTACGTCACCGTTCCGGTCTTCTCCAGCACCGTATAGGGACCCTGCCAGGTGGCCACGAATTTGGGTGCCGCGTTGGGGACTAGGACTATGACTCGGTCTCCGGGCCTGAACTCCCGTGGTTGGGCTGCCCGTTTATAGTGGCGCTGTTGGGCCTGCTGCGCCTTCGTCAGGTATTCCCGGACTAATGGCATGACCTGGTCGATCCTTTCCCTCATCTGTTTTACATGCTCGATGACAGAGCGATGGGCTGCCGGCTGTTGCTCCCAGGCTTCCTTCACCACATCCAGGAGGCCGCGGGGTTGCTGGCCAAAGAGGAGCTCGAAGGGGTTGAAGCCAGTTGAGGCCTGCGGGACTTTGTGGATCCCGAAAAGGACATAGGGGAGCATCAGGTCCCAGTCGTGTTTATCCTCCGTGACCACCCATCTCAACATCTGCTTGAGCGTTTGATTGAAGCGTTCGACCAGTCCGTCGGTCTGGGGATGGTAGACCGTGGTGCTCAACTGCTTCACCCGCAACAGCCGGCAGAGGTCAGCCATCAGCCGGGACATAAAGGGGGGTCCCCTGGTCGGTCAGGATCTCTGCTGGGATGCCGACTCGGCTGGGGAGCAGG
>NW_015508104.1:18880-20664 GCF_001515645.1 Sinocyclocheilus grahami | reverse complement strand
ATGATGGGCAGCGGTATCAGCGGACTGGGGGGAGGCATCCTGGGTGACGTCACTTGGCAGGTCGGGCAGGCTTGGCAGAACCGCTTCACTTCGGCCTCCAAGCCCGGCCAGTGGAAGCGGTCGCGGATCCGTTGGATGGTGTTCCCGGCTCCGAGGTGCCCTGCCAAGGGATGCGAGTGGGCCAGCTCCAACACGGTCTCCGTCTTTGTGCGTGGCACCACCAGCAATAATTTTTCCTCCCCCCTTCGCTGCGCGACACAGTAAAGCAGGCCATTTTGCACGATGAAATGTGGGAGAGGGTGGGGACCAGGCTGAACCTCCTTGCCTTCGATGACCCGGACCTGGGTCCAGCCATGCTTCAGCCTGTCGTCCTCCCGTTGTTCCTTCCCAAATTAGCCCCTCCCGTCACCTGTTGGAACACATCATAGAAGAGAATAGGATTTTGGGAGGGGGACTCACCTTCTCTCCCGCTATCCGAGGCCAGAAGCACGGGCCGCTGACGAGGTCCCGTCATGGGCCTCCTTCTTCGGCGGCCCCCTCCAGGGCTGGCAGGCTGCATAGCCGTGGCCAGCAGGCGGTCAAACCCTTGCCAGTCTCTCCCGATCAGCATGGGGATGGGAAGATCCTTCACGACCCCGACTTCCACCGGCCAGACGCCGGGAGCGGCCGAAATGGTCACCCTGCGAGCGGGAACTTGTCGTGTATCCCCGTGGACACAGGATATGGGGAGGAAGGCTTTATACTCCGTTCGGGGGCGAGAATCTGCGACTGGACCAGAGTGACCGCACTGCCCGAGTCCAGGATGGCCCGGAATGGCTTTCCATTCACTTTCACTTCCACCTCTGGAGCTCCAACCGGCAGGTCGTGGTGTACAATGCAGCCTGCCAGCCAGGTCCGTGCGGGACGTGCGGGGACTTCCGTTGACATGGGCTCATCCTGCGGAGAGGGAGTCGCCAGCCTGCCTACTGGTCACGGGGTGCCCTCCGGTGCGCGCCGCTCTTGGACCACCCTCCGGGGAATTGGCGGCGCTCGCTCCTCAGCATCCCGGTGTTGGGCCGCATTCGCCAGCTCGACAGCCTCCACCAGCTCGGAGGTGGTGGTTGGTTTCCTCATCCCAACTGCCTGTCGGTGGGATCGGGGGAAGGGCTCGGAGGAGACGGTCAATCACCGCGCGCTCCGCCACCTGTCCAGCCGATGGAGCCCTCTCCAGCAGCCAGTGCTGCGCGAGTCGCGTGAGTTCGGCGGCCTGGGCACGGGCCGGCAGACGGGGCTTATACGCCCACTCGTGGAAGTGCTGGGCGGCACAGATAGGGGATAACCCCAGGCGGGCTAAGATTTCCTTCTTGACCTCCTTATTTTGATCGGCGGAGGCGGCGGGAAGAGCGAAGTATGCACGCTGCGCTTTGCCCGTCAGCAGGGGAGCCAGCACCCGTGCCCAGTCATCCCTATGCCATCCTTCCGTGGTGGCCGTCTCTTTGAACATTTGTAAGAAGGCTTCTACGTCATCATGAGGGGTCAGCTTGGGTAGCAGCTTCGCAGCTTGTACTCGGGGGTCCGGCAGCGGAACGTGTTCCTGTTCCTCTCTCCTTGACGGGTGGCGAGGTGCTCAACGATTTGCTGCTGGTGGATGCTAACCTCGGTGAGCCGCTGGAGGATTTCGTCCATGGTGGGGGAGGAGCGCTCGCCTGTGAAAGAACCTGGAGACAAAAACAAGAAAAAAAGGTGAGGTGAAGAAGATCGCTTGTCTGTGATTCTTCACTGATTTGCCCGCATTCTCCACCAGT
>NW_015508104.1:0-16126 GCF_001515645.1 Sinocyclocheilus grahami | reverse complement strand
TGCGACTGGACCAGAGTGACCGCACTGCCCGAGTTCAGGATGACCCGGAACGGCTTTCCATTCAGTTTCACTTCCACTTTTGGCACTCCAACCGGCAGGTTGCAGTGCACAATGCAGCCTGCCAGCCAGGTCCGTGTGAGGACTTCCGTTGGCATGGGCTCATCCCGCTGGGAGGGAGCCGCCGGCCTGCGTACTGGTCGCGGGGTGCCCTCCGGCACGCGTCGCTCCTGGACCACCCTCCGGGGCAACGGCGGCGCTCGCTCCCCAGCATCCCGGTGTTGGGCCGCATCTGCCAGCTCAACAGCCTCCACCAGCTCCGATGTGGTGGTTGGGTTTCTCATCCCAACGGCCTGTCGGTGAGATCGGGGAAGGGCTCGGAGAAGACGGTCTATCACAACGCGCTCTGCCACCTGTCCAGCCGATGGAGCCCCCTCCAGCAGCCAGTGCTGCGCAAGTCGTGTGAGTTCGGCGGCCTGGGCAAGGGCCGGCAGAGGGGGCTTATACTCCCACTCGTGGAAGTGCTGGGCGGCACAGATAGGGGATAACCCCAGATGGGCTAGGATTTCCTTCTTGACCTCCTTATATTGAGGCGGCGGGGCGGCGGGAAGAGCGAAGTATGCACGCTGCGCTTTGCCCGTCAGCAGGGGAGCCAGCACCCGTGCCCAGATGCCATCCTAGGAGCGCTCGCCTGTGAAAGAACCTGGAGACAAAAACAAGAAAAAAAGGTGAGGTGAAGAAGATCGCTTGTCTGTGATTCTTCACTGATTTGCCCGCATTCTCCACCAGTGTAACAGGGTGAAGAATCACATGACAAGTAATCTCAATCAATACCCCGGAGGGTGGATTTATTGGTGTGATGGGTGATTGTGAGAAAGGTCCAGGTAGGTGTTCCGGTGCCGTGAGTGCTCTCTTCTGTCTTCCCAGTGCAGAGGGTCCGTGCAGTGCTCCTGTGGGGCTGGTCGGTCACACGCTGCTTTCTGTGGGAAAAATGAGAGGGCGAGTTAGTGCTCAGTCTCATGGAGGAATTTCCTAGATGGCAGGGCTTGCGTGGCTTATGTGGCCACCGCCTGATGAGCTACAGCTGTGACCGATCAGCCTGTAATGAGGACGGCCAGGTGTGCCTCGCTTGTTTCCAGGGAGATGCTGATGAAGCTGCGGGACGCTCGGCACAATATATATATAAAAAAGTTTGAAAAAGTTTGAAAAATTATTGCACAACCATTAATTAGGTGGCGATATGCAGTAAGTATATAAATGACCAACGAACAAAAGAAGAAGAAAGAAGCAGCATGGCGTGCTTTTTCTTTGCGTCAGTTTCCATGGTGACTCGTTGATTTGTGGCTCTGTTGAGAATGTCTTGTGTGTTAACCGTGAACATACTCTGAGTTGACTGAGCTTACTCCCGGACACGTTTTTGAAACCAGCATACCTTGAGTAAGCAAGGCTTGGGTTCAACCGAGAGTTCAGGGTTTATGTGACAATACTTTAACCTTGCTTTATGGAATACACCCCTGTTCTGAACCTAAAATGTTTCCCATCTCAGGGCAAGTCAACCCAGAGTTCAAGATTTAACTCAGCGTTGGTTGAACATCCTTATTAAAACGGGCCCCTGGCAGTGAGTGAGAATCCATATGCAGAGATTTACTAGGAGAAACAAGAAGAGAGTAGTCAAAACAAGGCAATGGTCAAACACAAGGCAAGTTGAGAAGTGACAGAGGGTGTGATATCACTGTATCACTTGCTAGATTTTACATTTTACATTACAAATTTCAAGGATTTCCCTTCTCATCATAATATTTTAGTGTTTACATTTGACTAGAGCTCTGAGAGATTCAGAGTCTGTATTTTATTTTATTTTTTTGTCAGCAGGCAAATCATTGGCCCTAAACAAGCACATTATTAAAACAGGCTAATTGACTCGTGATCAAGTCTCGCCAATAACTTATTGTCTGGCTAATCTGATTCTCTCATCTGATTTTCACACACAACTTCAGCATGGATGGGCTTAGTTCAAGGTTCCTCAAATCTTGCCCTGGAGGGCCAATGCGCTGCAGAGTTCAGCTTCAACCCAAATCAAACACACCTGAGCAAGCCCATCAAGATCTTCAGGATCCATAGAAAATCACAGGTAATTGAGTTTGATCAGGGTTTGAGCTAAACTCTGCAGGACAGTGGCTCTCCAGGACCTGAGGAACCCTGGTTTAGTTCATCATTCAAAATCAACAGCCCAACAGCCCAAACTTGTGAACACAATGGGAGGGATGGCGCCGGTGCGTTCGGCTTGCCGCCTTCAATCTATCTGGCTGTTTGTTATTTTGTTTTTATCTCTGATTCTTCAATATGTTTCAACCATACTTGTCTATGACAAGCAAACACTTTTTGATATTCGAAATGCAATCGAAATATTGATTAATAAATATCTAAGGAAATCAAATGGCAGTTTTCCTCCGCCTTTGTCTACTATTCCGGAAAGCTTACGCCAGCTACCCTGTGCTTTTCCCGGGAGAAAGCAACGTCGGAGACGTGGAAAGCGAGGTGGTGTGCTTATCAGATGGAAATCGTACCTGGCGTCTTTTGCTGTGCCCCATTTCTACCCCTCTGTTCGCCGATATGAGTTGGTCCGGGATTGCTACTTTTCTTGGCGTTGCTTGGAGCCGTTGTACTGCTGGATTTGACCTGTTGTACCTTTTTTCCACACAATTCCCCCTCAGGTACGTTTGTCTCATTTGCGCAGAGGTGGTGAGGATCTAATGAATCTTTGGCCGTCATGTCATGCATCACAGTCGGCTGGTGACCCGACTGTGGTCAGGATGGCTCTGGTTAACTCAAGATCATTAGTAAATAAGTCCTTTATATTGAACGACTTTTTTACTTCACGTGGTCTGGACTTTTTATTTGTAACTGAGACTTGGCTAAATGCTGGGGATCTCAGCCCTTTTTCGGAACTTGTGCCACCGGAGTGTACATTTTTTAATTCTCCTTGGACTACTGGTCGAGGTGGAGGACTTGCATCAGTTTTTAAAAGACATTTCGGCTGTCGGAGACTGCCGGCTGATGTACACTCTAGTTTTGCTCTGCTGTTTTTAATCAGTTTGAGCCTGTATCTTTTGCAACCTTGGGGGAGATCGTTGAACATTTGAAGCCTACAGTTTGCCATCAAGATATTATCCCTACTCGCATTTTTAAACAAGCTTTATGTGTTATTGGTCCAAGTGTCATGACAATAATTAATTGTTGCTTGGCCTCAGGCTCTGTTCCTGTCTATTTTAAACATGCAATAGTGCAGCCTCTTATTAAAAAAGCTAATTTGGATCCTACAGTTTGTTCAAATTTTAGACCGATTTCGAAACTTCCCTTTTTTTCAAAAGTGTTGGAGAAAGTAGTTTTCACTCAGTTACACCCCTTTTTAGAGAAAAATTCAGTACTCGAGGTTTTCCAATCAGGTTTTAGAACAAAACACAGTACAGAATCGACACTCTTAAAAGTCTACAATGATATTTTATTAACCGTTGACTCTGGAGCCTCTGCAATCCTAGTTTTATTAGATCTTAGTGCGGCTTTTGATACTGTTGACCACACTATCTTGGTTTCTCGTCTTGAGCAATATGCAGGAATTCAAGGCTCTTCAGTGGTTTAAGTCGTATTTATCAAATAGAAGCTTTGCAGTTAATGTTGGTGAATTTTTATCTACCTCAGTTCCTCTCACCTGTGGCGTCCCTCAAGGGTCCATTCTGGCCCCATTACTTTTTTTTCTATATATGCTCCTTTGGGGTCTATCTTAAAGAAGCATAATGTCTCATTTCACTGTTATGCAGACGATACGCATATATATATCTACCATTACAACAGAATAATAAGAATGTTCTAACTCTTATTTTAGAATGTTTAAATGATATAAAAGGCTGGATGAATTTACATTTTTAAAAACTAAATGAAAACAAAACAGAGATTATTATTTTTGGGCCGAGTGAGACTGTTAACCTTGGCCCTCTAGCCTCGTGTAATAAGATGGTGGTGAGAAATCTGGGTGTTTTATTTGATAAATAAAAATATATTAATTATAATGGAAAAAATAGCTCATTAAAATGTTATAAATATTGCATAGTATTATAAAATCCCCCCAAAATTCTAAATAATAATCAAAAATTAGTATTAAACAAAAATGTATTACGTTTATTTTCCTGAAAAAAAAAGTTACATTTCAAGGCTTCGGTCACTTTTGACCGCTTTTCTCCAAGAAACACTAGTGATATTGTAAATGAAGTTGAGTGGCATTTGTGGTGGAAAGGACACAACACAAACACAAGAGAACCGCTAGATTTAAATCAGCACAGCCAGCGAAGGATCGAACGCAGCTGTTTTGAACGAGCGCACCTTTTTTTAACAACCAAAAAGTGGCTGTTCCCCCTGTTGAGGAAGTAAAGATGTTCCTCTCGTTGATAGCAGAGGAGCGGATCCAGTGAGAGCTTGATGGGGCGATGCGGAATGAAAAAGTTTTTTAGGAGTCGCGGCAGTAGAGGCGACGCAACTATAACGACATGTGAATAATCCCGCCCATTCTAAAGCGATACTAAACTGCAGTGGAAATGCAAACCAAGCCGAACCGAGCCGTGCCGTACCGTACTGAGCCGTACCGAGCCGAGTCGTACCACGCAGTGGAAAAGCGCCATTAGTCATGGTACGAATTTAAGTAGAGGGGTGGCCATTTTATTTTCCACATCTCTAGATGTGGTTATTGTAAAGGCAGAGGAACCAGTCAAATGTTGTCTTATTTCAGTTGAAGCTAAAATCCAAGGAATTTTTTTTATTTTTTTGATAAATATCTATTCTCCAACGGTGGGACATGAATGCTTTAATTTCAACATCCTGAGTGGGATTCTTAAAAAAAAAAATGTTATAGTGAATTCTTAAAGTCACTCTTAAAAAAGTTCTTAAAAAATGTCCTAGTGAAGGATATGTCATTATTGGAGGGGACTGGAACTGTACTGTGCATTTTATTGAAGATCGAAACACTGAAGAACCTCACATACAGTCTTCAGGCTCATTGTCTAAACTGCTAAAAGATTTTAAACTTTAGAAATTAAACATCCTCCTGATAGACAGTATACCTGGGTCAAGGCTTTTAATAATAGAGTCAGTGCTGCCCGGTTGGACAGATTGTATCTGTTAAAATGCTTTGGAGGTATCACTTCAGACAGCATGAGTTTGAGTCCCAGCTAAAGGTACTTAACTGTTCCTGTTCAATTCTCATCTGTCCAATCGTTTCCTGTCTCTACTCCTACTGAGTTTGAGTCCCAGCTAAAGGTACTTAACTGTTCCTGTTCAATTCTCACCTGTCCAATCGTTTCCTGTCTCTACTCCTACTGTCCTGACCATTAAAGGTGAAAAACCTCAATGTAATCAAGAAAAAAGAAAGAGCAACCTCTGAGCAGTAAAACATTGTTATCAGAGTCTTGAAAGAGATTACAGCGAGACAATAAAGAGATCTCCAGTGTTTCTCACAGTCTATTCTCATTTTGGACTCCTTTCTCTCAGATATTTCTCAAGTCTGAGTTGTGTCTACTTTTATTTCTCCTAAGGAATTTTCGGAGAAACATCTGAGACACTGTTGATACTAAAATGAGAAATACACGAGAATCAGAGTCGTCTGAGTTTATAAAGAGCAAACTCTAAGCAATAAAATATTCCTATAATGGAGTCTTGATAGAGATTGCAGCAAGACAATGAAGAGATATTCTATGTTTCTTCCACCACATTCTAAATTTTGAGTCTTTTTTTTCTCAAAAATTTCTCAAGTCTCATTTGTGTCTACTTCTATTTCTCCTACGGATTTTGAGGAGAAACATCTGAAATCCTGTTGATACTAAAATGAGCGATATATGAGAATATCATCTAAGTCTCCTGAGTTTATAAGAAAAGCAACCACTGAGCAATACATTTTTCCTCTGGGATAGAATACTCTGAAACGGAATGCTTCCCCTGCTGGAGGTGATGAAGTTGTTCTCCTGCATTGGAGTCTCAAGCAGGATGAGAAAATACTTATTTGAGACTGACACATCATGTAACTGAAGAGCTCTAGTCAGACAGAGCAATTTTTATATTCTGTGGGGATTGAATTTGGCTGCACATCCATGCTGAACATTGGAGAAGAAAACCGCTGCATTCCTCTGTCGCACCATTGTAGGTTACTGAAGTCTCGATGGGAACAGAGTGATGACAGATGAGTGAAGAAGGATTCACTGGAGTGGGAGAATACACTGCAGTGGGGGCTGGTGTTCGTATTACCAAAGAAATGGGCTGAGTTGTGATAGTAGTGGTGGTGGAGTTAGAGGAAGGAGCATTTGGAAAGGAAATGGGCATAAAAAAAAAAAATGTAATAGGCATTTAAAGGAAAAGTTTAGTTTTCTAATTTTGCAACTGCTTAATAATTATCTTTCAAACTGTATAAATGTATCAGTACAGTCAATCCATGTTTAATGTTCAGCATATTTGCTGCTGACCAGTGATGTGAGGTACAGGCTTTAGCTAAATTATTTAAATAAAGAATTACTTTGCATTGTCAGCACATGCTTCGGTGCTCTGAGAGTGTTTATAGTGCTGTGAGTTTAACACTTCATGACTGAGAGCAGAACAGATCAGAATCTTCATCATCACACAAGACAAAACAACAACAATGAACATCCTCATCCTCATCTGGACTCTCACACTGTTTGCTCAAGGTTTGTGTGCTAAAATTTGTACAGTTTATTAAGTCTTTGAAGTGTGAAACACAGGTAGTTAATTATCTTCACTGTTCTTTCAGAGTGTAGAGGACAGTACACTGTAACTCAGAGTCCATCAATAACAGCAGCTCAAGGACAAAATGTCAGAATAAAATGTAAAACCAGCAGTAGTGCATACTGGGGTGATCGTTTATCCTGGTATTTACAGAAACCTGGAGAAGCTCCTAAACTCCTCATATATCGTGCAACAAGCCGTAACACTGGAACTCCATCTAGATTCAGTGGCAGTGGATCTCACACTGATTTCACTCTGACCATCAGTGGAGTCCAGACTGAAGATACAGGAGATTATTACTGTCAGATGTATAATAGTGGTCCAACAGTCACACAGTGATAAAGAGTCTTACAAAAACCTCCGTCAGTCAGAGTCACAGTGACTGCACTGATACAGCTGAGAGATACTGCAGCTGCTCATAAACACAATCACACACAACACTGAACAGAGAACAAACACTAATAACTCAGTATTATTACAATAAACATCAATCATGTATTTCTGAGGAGAATGAGTCAGTGTTTTAATATGATCATTATGTTTTAGGTGTAATATATGATCCCTGTCAATCAAACTGAACAGACTGCATTCAGTCACTTCTGCTGTCTGGACGTGATGCTTTCCATTTGACCCACAGAAAGATTTACATTCTTACAGAATTGACCTTACAACACATAAATTACTGACATTCAGCCAATCAAATTACTGTGCTGAGAAACATTGTTTCCATGCCAACATTTTTCCATCAAGCTCTGAAGTCCCGTACAAAAAAGATGGTAACACTTTATTTCAGGGTCTCTTAACTAGTTGCTTATTAGCATGCATATTACTAGAATATTAGCAATTTATTAGTAGCAATTAAACACATATGAATGCCTTATTCTACATTACCTTATTCTACATCCCTAATCCTACCCAAAACCTAAACTTAACAACTACCTTACTAACTATTAAATTAGGAATTTATTGAGGGAACATTTGTAGTTAATAGTGAATAAGTGTTCCCTATTCTAAAGTGTTACCAAAAGATCCATAAAAACCTCTCCTATGTAATTCGAATAACAGTATCCAGAGTGGCTGTTTAATGGAGTTTCATGAAATAATAAGACTGTAAGTAATAAAGCATGTGTTTGGTTAGTTTTCACTAACACTAGATCCAATTTAGGTGATTCCTTGGAGTTTTACATGGAAGTACTGTATACAATGTCTGTAAAACTGAGCTGGATATTTCCTCTGGTTATTTCCAGGATATTTCCTCTTTAAATCTATATCCAGAGATGGGCACTCGAGTCACATTTTAATAGACTTCTGAATCGACTCCAGACTCAACTCGGACTTGTGATGAAAGACTTGTGAGCATGTCTGTCTCTGTCTACAGTTAAAATGAACATCTGCAGTATATATTAAATGCAAATGGCTTTGTGTGTACTTGTACAGTGTACTTGTGCATCTTGACTTAATCTTATGTGTGGAATATTTGGTTTCATTTGAAAAACAGAAGCATGCTGAATGGACTGTGTGAATCTCAGGTTCTGTGCTCTGATAAGTAATAAATAACATGACATGCAGCCAAAAGTTTACTTTATTATATGAAAAAACATAAAACATTTTTTTTCCATGAACGAAACTCTCTCATATATAGTACAATCAAAATGTTTGTTATTGCTTGAAAACAATGTAATTATTTTATAACCAGCCCAGCTAACAATGACCTGTTGGTCTGCCAGTGTTTTTTTTGGCGCAGCACAAAGTCAGTATCGTGACACAGGTGGACCTCCGTCTACATACCATCAGTGAGCTGACAAAGCTAATAATGCTGTCAGACTGCCGGTGTTTTTTGGGTATCACACCAGCAGAGGTTCACTGCGGTCGGCCCTCCGTTGATACACCACTGACAAGCTGATAGTCAGTTCATGCAGCTCAATCATCATGATTCACAGAAAAACCTGCAACTTCAGACAAACATTAACATTAAACATTAACAAACATTATATAATGCTTAACAGATCATTAGTTCTTTTATATTCACCTAGCTAGAAACATGTTGTTAATGTACTTATTAAATATTAACTAATGATTAGCAGATCATTATTTGATGTAAATTGATATGCTTGCAAATGTCATTACACTTTCAATGCATATGATCATGCACTTTTTTAAAAATCTTCAAGTGATTTGACAGATGGTTTACAATGATTAAAACCGTCATTAATTAATCATTAACAAAAGTTGTATAATGCTTAACGGATCAGTTTATACTTACAAATGTCATTAAACTTTCAAGTCATACGATCATGCACTTTTTAAAAATCTACAAATGAAAAGGTATGTAAAGGGTGGTTAGTTAGGTTTATGTAAATGCTTGCTAAAGACATTAAACACATTGGCAAACCATGTTTTTATTGCCTCAAGACATATTACAGTTTTTGCCTATTGCTTGAACACTATAGACACATGCTTAGACCAAAGTAACAAAACTTGAAGCTTTTGTTACTATACCTTAAACACAGTGTAACCATACCTTAAACAAAAGCGCTGCTTTGCACTTCAGTTGCAATTCTGCAACACACTTGCTCCTGCACACTACACACTATTTCATACATAAGACACTTCGTTCATAAATGAAATCTCATGGGTACCATTGGGAAAACACATCCATTCAAAATACAAAACACATTGGGTGATTGAAAACACTTAGACACACACCTGAAAACACTTACTTACAAAACTGATCACCAATCAGCCAACCACAAATAGGCCTCAGTTGAGCCATTTTGAGAACTTTGCAAGCATGGAGGCAGGGAGAGCAAGAGGTAGAGGCAGAGGAAGAGGAAGAGGAAGAGGAAGACAAAGAGAGAGAGGAGTAGGACATGGTCGAAGAGGCTATGCACGGAATAATATTTCAGATGATATTAGAGCAACGTTGATGAGATCCTGTGGCTAGACACAAACAGACGGCAGGATCTGTAATCCCACCCACGCAAAATTGGCCTGTTTTTCTGTATTTACATTAGTGTATTCTGTGTTTTATTTTTGTATTATTTTTGCATTACTGCATGTACTGTACTGTAAAGTATAGTACTGTGATGTGCAGTATTGAGTTGATGTCATTTGTAACCTTTCAGTGCTTTCATTTTTGGTTGTTGTGAAAACCTTTGTTGGAAAAAAAACAGAACAAAAACTGTAAGTGTTGCATTGAGCTTCACAGAATGCTAACTGATTGAACTGAATAAAAACAGTGAAAATTAAAGACTGCAGTGTTTTATATGAAGTACACTAGTGTGTTGCTGCTAATCTGAAAGTGTATTCATATGATGCAAGTGTGTATCATTTTGTCATCAGAGTGACATTTTGACAAAGGATTGTTAGGTTTTGATAGCAGAGTTTCAATTCGACATAGATGTGAATGGTTTATTTCCCAGTGTTGTGTCTTGTGTGCTTGTGTGCAAAGTTTTGACACAATAAGACGAAGTTAAACTGTAATATACTACTTTATATCATTAAACAGGATATTCATTGAGTCATAGATCAACAGGAGAAACGAATTCAAAGAAATTACTTGTTCATTTATCAAAACAATGTAATAAAACAGAATGAACCGTGTTCCCTTATAATAATCACATTGAAAACTACATACTTCTGACCCCTTAACCTACCCTTAAACCAACCCATACACCAAACCTGTCCCTAACCTTAGCTGCATTACACCTCAACAGCAGCAGAAGAGTTGTGTATTAACAAAAGCTTTTAATCATTGTATAACATCTGTTAAAATCATTTGAAGATTTTTTTAAGAAGTGCATGATCACTTGGATTGAAAGTTTACTGACATTTGTAAGCATTATTATTTACATGAAATAAGTATCTGTTAATCAGATACAGATGGCTGGTGGAACGATCTTCCCACTCCTATCCGGAATGCTGAATCTCTGACAATTTTCAAGCGACAGCTGAAAACTCATCTCTTTCAAAGTTACTTGACTTCATAAAAAAAAATAAAAAAATATTATCTCTTTACTTATTCCTTCTCTTTCTAGCTTGTACTTATTTGAACAATGTCTAGAAACTTGGTATTACAAGCACTTCATGTATCTGTTTGTCTCTTTAAGAAGAATCACTTTATGTATCCCCCAATTGTAAGTCGCTTTGGATAAAAGCGTCTGCAAAATGACTAAATGTAAATGTAATCATTAGATAGTTTAATAAGTACATTAGTATACATTAACAAGCACATAATCTCATATTTTGAGCTATGTGAATATATATTAACTAATGATCTGTTAAGCTTTGTATGATGTGTGTTAATGATTTATTAATGAAAGTTATTATAAGTATTACCAAAAGTGTTACCAAAGAGGAATTTAAGTGGAAGGACAGAAGTAAATATCTATCACTCACTGTTTCAATCATTTTAACACTTGAGAAATTAACTGCAAAAAAAATGGATGAAACAGATCTTTAGTGACTTGTGGTAAAGATGTTAAATATTTATGTATCATTGTTTGTCATCTACAGATCTACATGTAAATCTGTTTGCTGGTCTCACTCTTGTGTCTGGTATATTTCTATACCTCTGTCATGATCGTGTATTGGTGTTTGTTATATGTATTCAGATCTATTTGCAGATCTGTCTGCTTGCACCCTGTATTGTGTTCTTTAGTCTGTTTGTCATAAAAAATAAAATGACATTGATTCAACTGGCAGAAATCTTGGAAACAAACCCAGGCAGCCATTTTCATTTTCTTAATACTGTATCTTTGTAAATTAAACAGAGATGTTAAATATTACAGTGTCTCATATTGTTGAGTATACAGCAGTCATTAATCTTTGTTGGAAGCTACTGAACTGATTGGATGCTTCAAGATGGCGGAGACTTGTATGATGCTACATTCATGCTGATGTGTGTCAGTATAAACCACTTTAATAAGAACCAGTGAAATATCCACTTAGTGTTATGACTTAGTGTTCCTCTAAAGATTAAACATTTAAACCATTAAATCATCACACAATGATTCAGAAATTGTTATTGAACAAGCATAATTGTGAGATTGTCAAATTATTAGTTTTATGTCAGTGTATATGAGTTTGTTAGCACCTCAAGCTGTTGTAAATCCTGCCCACTTCTTTGCATTGTCAGCAGATGCTTCAGTGCTCTGAGAGTGTTTATAGTGCTGTGAGTTTAACACTTCAGCAGAACAGAACACAATCTTCATCATCACACAAGACAAAACAACAACAATGAACAACATCATCATCCTCATCTGGACCATTGCAGCTTTTATTCAAGGTGGGATGTTTATTCTTTTTAATAGACTTCCTGCAACAACGGATATTCAATAATTGTCTTTATTTTCTCTTCTTCAGAATGCAGAGGAGTCACTCTGACTCAACCTGAAGTTAAAACTGTTCAGCTGGGTCAAAAAGCTACAATTGAGTGTAGTATGGATGTAGCATTATCATATGATGATTTAATCTGGTATCAACAAAAACCTGGAGAAGCACCTAAGCTTCTTATTCATGACATAAATAGCCTTTATTCTGGAACTCCATCTAGATTCAGTGGCAGTGGATCTAATTACGGAAAAGATTTCTCTCTGACCATCAGTGGAGTCCAGACTGAAGATACAGGAGATTATTACTGTCAGAGTTTACACCAGATCAGTGGTAGCTGGGTGTTCACACAGTGATAAAGAGTCGTACAAAAACCTCGGTCAGTCAGAGTCACAGTGACTGCACTGATACAGCTGAGAGACACTGCAGCTGCTGATGAGAGGATCACAAACAACACAATGACTCAAAGTAGCAAAGTTTAAAGAGATTTAAATTAATTGTAATTATGTATTTATTGACATGGCATTTGGATATTAGGGCCCGGTTGCATGAAAGCCCTCAAGCTAAGAAGTCCCTTAGTTATAAGGTTAAGGGAACCCTTAGTGAAACTTGGGTTGCAAGAAAAATCCTAAGGGTCAACTTAAGGAACCTTAAGGCTGCCATTAAGTATTCCCCTTAATTATCGAAGTGTTCCCTTAAGCGTTGCTACAAAGTCCTTAGTAACCATTTCACCTTAATAAATTTAAAGGACCAAAACAGCTCCCTCAAGTTATCTTAAACTCAGTATCTGCAGGATTTTTTAACTCAAATGTAAGTCTTAAGATATTTGTTAAGACCTGCACAAATAAAATATCATATGAGCACAGTAGGACAATGACTATGGTAACATGTTAAACTGTTTAACAACGTCGTTTGCACTGCGCTCTTGCGTTACTTGATCTTTTTATTTTGGTGCGTCAATCTGTTGAGTTACTTAGTATAGAAAATTATGATCCGCACTCACGAGAACAATCTTCTTTTTTCTTTTATTTTACATTAATTACTGATGGGAAAAGACACAAACGTTTCGGCTCAAAGCCTTCCTCATGCTAAATAGACTGTAACATATTAAACTGTAAAATTACTGTAAAAAGCATGACTTTTTTCACAAAACAAAAAGTTGTATATAATTTTTTAAGAAAATGGATGAGTTGTATCAATTATTATATGAATTTAAACAATTATTATTAATCAATTATTACATTAATTAAATAACAATATAAATGTAATGTATGTCTTAATTGTTTAGATTTTTATAATGCATTATCTTCTTGTAGATCCACCTGTTCACATTTACAACCCTGCGTGTTTGCAGCGTCAATTTTCACATTTGGTACATTTTCCATCATTAGTCAGCAGGAGGCGATTTAACTGCAGAAACAAAGCGGTTTCCTTGGTAACGACTGTACACAAAGCAGTGCAGAAATGGGCAGCGCTCGTTTATTTAATGTTTGTTCGTGTTTTAGTTGGTTAGGTTTGTATTTTGTTATGTTCTGTTTATTGTCATAGATATATACATATCTATGTTTATTGTGAGATGTGGTAACTATAGTAACCGCAGCGCCCATTGCCGTATGTGGTCAGAAACTACCGTGAAACAGTATAAACACTTAGGTAAGGGTGACAGTTAAGACGTTTGTTGCAACGCTCCTAAAGAAATCCCTTACCTCAGGGAATTTTCTTCCCTCAGGGATACTCCTAAATCAAATTCCTAAAGGACTTTCATGCAACCGGGCCCAGATCAGTATTTCACCATAATAATTTATACAATAGGGGAGCGTGGGGCACAAAGTAACGCGGGGTAAGTTGTAACACACGTGGTTTAAACATTTCCACACATGCTAGCATAACCAAATTTACAGCATTTACTAGTTACCATATCAACATTATATAGAGAAAAAAAGTGCACCAAAATTCAAAAGTTTTTTGACGATATCACTGAACATTTATTTTACCATAGTAAAATTATATTTCTGGCTTAAGTAAATTGTTCACCTCAGTTTTTATTACTCATTTAAAATGAGACAAATCTGCTATTATTTTAATCTCCAATCTGTTATTTATCAGTTTAGATAATTTTTTAATGCTTCGCTAACTATCAGAAGACAGAAACAGGTTTTAAATTCCAGTTGCGCAGATGGGGCACGTTAACACTGCGTTACAATGTGCCCTGCCGTGCTTTTCTATGACATTAGCGATGTAATTCAGACTATTTAATTTAATACATTTTAATGATAAACGATGAGAAACAGGTGAATAAATTCTGACAGTCAATGTTTAATGATAATAAATTATTATTGCAAGACATGTAAAGCATTTTGGCTCGTCAACGTGCCCCTCAGCTGTTACAATGTACCCCACATATGGGGCATGTTGTCACATTTCACTTCCAATTTTTGAGGGTAAATAAATAAAAACGTATACACTGTAATTATGAAACAAAGCGACATATTTGTACTAGACAAGTGTGAATTTACTGTGGATAAAAAAATTATACTCTGTAGAACATGAACGTGTATGAAGAAATGCATCTGAGGTCTGAGACTGACAGCTGCCTGTTCTGTGTATGAAGAGCATTTACATAGAGAGACACTTTGCATGAGAGTGTTTATAGTGCTGTGAGTTTAACACTTCATGACTGAGAGCAGAACACAACACAATCTTCATCATCACACAAGACAAAACAACTACAATGAACAACATCATCATCCTCATCTGGACACTGTGTATATGTATACAAGGTAAGGATTTCATGAAAATGTTGAAGTAAAATATTATATTATTATCAACAATGAATATTACACAAAGATCCTGTTCTTTCTAACTCTAACTCTGTTTCTAGGTTTCAGTGGCAGGTGACTGTGACTCAGACTCCCTCTGTTAAAACAGTTCAGATCGGTGAATCAGTCACTATAAACTGTAAAACAAACACAGAAGTGAGAGATGCCTGTACAAGTTCCTATACTTGTATGGCCTGGTACCAGCAGAAACCTGGAGAAGCTCCTAAACGCTTGATTCATTCAGCAAACCAAAGAGATTCAAACACTCCATCTAGATTCAGTGGCAGCGGATCCAGAAAAGATTTCACTCTGACCATCAGTGGAGTCCAGACTGAAGATACAGGAGATTATTACTGTCAGAGTTACCACAGTGGTCCAGTGTTCACACAGTGATAAAGCGTCGAACAAAAACCTCCGTCAGTCAGAGTCACAGTAACTGCACTGATACAGCTGAGAGACACTGCAGCTGCTCATAAACACAATCACACACAACACTGATCAGTGAACAAACACTAATAACACAATATCATTACAATAAACATCAATCTTGTATTTCTGAGGAGAATGAGTCAGTATTTTAATATGATCATCATGTTTTAGGTGTAATATATGATCTCTGTCAATCAAACTGAACAGACTGCATTCAGTCACTTCTGCTGTCTGGACGTGATGTTTTCTATTTGATCCACAGAAAGATTTACATTCTTAAGCCTCGTTCACACCAAGAACGATAACTATAAAGATAACTATAAAGATAACGATATTAGCGTCCACACAGCGAACGATATTGTCTGTTTATTCTAAGCGCACGCTTGTCTGCCGCTTTAAATTCTCAAGCTCGTGATAGCAGGAATGATTCTGATTGGCTGTCAGTTTTTTTATCGTTCATCAGCTGAGGAAAAAACATTCTGAAAGTTATTCCAACAATATCGTTTCTCTTTGTCTTTATCGTTATAGTTGTGGTGTGGACTCTGCTAATTCTAAATGATTTTTAGAACTATAACTTTATCATTATCTTTATAGTTATCATCCTTGGTGTGAACGGGCCTTTACACAATTAATGTCAGAATGACTGATTCTTGATTTGTGATTATGGATTTGTTATGATTTTTATTATATATTTTCACCCTCTCCTATTAATGTAATGATAGGTCTGTCTGTGTGCTGCTTGACTACAGCAGAAGTGAAACTGGTCTGTT
>NW_015508103.1:36344-36773 GCF_001515645.1 Sinocyclocheilus grahami | reverse complement strand
CAAAATAAAAGTGAAAAGGTTATAGAATATCCAAATTAAACTGTAAGCAGGTGAATTGGTAATAGGTGAGGGGATCATATTTGGGTCTTTGCAAGCAAAGCATTTAGCATTTATCAACATTCGTGGTATTGTGAACACCGTGCATTTGAGACTGACATGGAAATGAAGAAATTGCTGAAAAAAAGTTGTTATTTTTGTTTTCTTTGTGCACAAAAACTATTCTCACAGATTCATAAAATTATGGTTGAGCCACTGATGTCGGACCTGAAGGGAACCAAGAGGCTAAGCTTCTCATGTATGAACAACTTCGAAAACCCATGTACAATTTGAGCTTTTTTCAAATCTCAACATGGATCTTGGATTGAACATGCAGGGAAAAAAAGGAGTTTCCTCAAACTGGCACATGGCAAAAGATACTAAAAGCACACA
>NW_015508103.1:34074-34425 GCF_001515645.1 Sinocyclocheilus grahami | reverse complement strand
AAAAAAAACATTATGTAAGTATTCATACTGTTATTATTTTGTTGTTGTTCTCAACATTCTTTCACGCGGGTTCAATTTGGTTGACTGTCGCTATAAAAACAGATAATCCCCAGTCCCAGGACGTGAACAGCACCGATTTGAAAATCATGTGTTGTAATCTCGGAATTACGGTAATTATGACATGACTTGAACGCAGCATAAGAAAGAATAACACACGCCCTCATGTTCCTTGTGTTGTTTGTGTTGGGACTTCCTGTTATACTTCCTGTTTCCTGTGCCATGTTTAAAGTTCCCTCTGCTGATTAGTCTCAATTGTTCCCAGATGGTTAACCTGTTACACCCTTGTATACA
>NW_015508103.1:30156-30826 GCF_001515645.1 Sinocyclocheilus grahami | reverse complement strand
CAGTCTTATGCACACCCCTTCAAGTAAAGTGTTACCAAACATTTTCAGTATGAATATGTTCACTAACATATGGTCCAATACAAAATATCTGCACAAACACTTGCAGTCCAGAACTAAGGCAGCAACATATTAACTTCAGGTAAAAATGTTCTTGTTTCCATGTTTCAAGATCTCATCTGTTATACAATAAGAATGAAGTGCATAAGGCAAGAATATAGCAGGACAAGTGCATTTTGCATCAGAAAGCTGTAAAAATTCAGCTAAAAGCAACTTTCCAAAGTGGAGAGGCAAGGCAAATTTATTAATATAGCACATTTCATATTTACTGGTGTTCAAAAGCACTTTACATAAAAGTGATCAAAAGTAATCAAACAGTACAAAATATAAAACTAGTTATTAAAGCTGCAATATGTAACTTTTGATAAGAATTTGTAGCATAGCACTTGCGGAGAAACATTAAGTTTTGGTAATTATGTGTGTTGTGCTTTAGCTCCGTTATTATAAGTGGATGAATCTTGAGCTGCATCACTGAGCTACAGAAGAATTTACACCATACGTTAAAAAAATTAATAATAAGCTATCATATCACAATTAGGACAAAGTCGAAATTTTGACATAAAAGGTCAAAAGTATGACGTACTAAGTCAAAATTGACAAAAAATGAAACACC
>NW_015508103.1:28147-28852 GCF_001515645.1 Sinocyclocheilus grahami | reverse complement strand
GCTCACAACCTCAAGAGTGTCTGAACCCACGCCGCGTTCACCTGAATTAAGGCAGCTGGAGATCTTTTTTCTAAAGATAATTACAATGATTAGTATAACCAGTATTATGGTTAACAGAGTGCCAACCAGGATCCAAAGCCATGATTTCTTAACACTCTCTGGTCTGATTTCTTCTTGGATTTCTTGATCAGTGGTTTGGTTTCCTTTTTCTGTTGTTGGTTCTGCAACAAAAAAGTCTGAGAGAAAACAACATTACTGCACTGTGATGAAGACAACAGATGCTTATTATTTTTTATATAGCAGCTTTAAGACTGAAACATCAATCATACATCTACCATTATAGATTTTAATTCATAGAGCTTCATTTAGATTAAAAACAGCTAGTTTCACACACCGTTGATGATCAGCTCTACAGTCCCCTGTTCATCTGAAGGTGTGATGAGACAGATGTATTCTCCTGCATCAGCGTGAGCGAGACCAGAGAGTTTGATGGAGAAGTTTCTTCGTTCATACTCCTCAGGGAAAGTTTCAGCTCTGTTCTTGTACCATTGGTCCTGTTTGTCTAGTGAATCATCAGCCTTAATTATATCAAACACAATCTTGCTGCCATTGTGTCTCCAATGCACATCAGTGTCTTGAAGTTTATGATCATGATCATCAGAAGAACACGGCAGGACAACAGAACCACCGATGAAACCCTCTACT
>NW_015508103.1:24467-27851 GCF_001515645.1 Sinocyclocheilus grahami | reverse complement strand
TTTAGAAAAGAAAGCCTGTGGCATGAATTTATAGTAAGTGCAGTCAGTGATTTCTGAGAAATGCCACTGATAAATGCAATCAACACCAAAACAAACAATTTTGAGTGTATTTGTTATCTGTCTGCTCTGTGAGCTTCAAAAAAAAAAAAAAAAAAAAAATATATATATATATATATATATATATTGTTTATACATAGTGTATATGACTGATCAGGCCAATCACCACCACACTCTTGCAGCCAATCAGCAATAATTGGTGTTTACATTCACGATGGGGAGGAGAGAGAATCTGAATAAGCATGAGATTTGTAGAACGAAAGATGGATGAGACATAACCAATAAGAAAAAAAGGTCAGAGGAATATCACTGTAAAAAGAGAGGTTACAATCAGGCAAAAGCTGAACACGTGTTAATATTTTAAAAGCTTTCCAGCGTTGGAGAGGCATTGTTTGGGAAGGTGGATGTTGAGGTTGCTTTGTTTCTGCATGACACATGAGTAACACTGGTTTTGCTTTGTTTCACAACATGCTGTTGTTGTAATTGTATAGAGAATGAGAATGTGTCGACACGGAGCAATGCATTCTGGAAATTTAATCATGATATCATCAATTGCCATTGATTGTCCTTCTCACTGTCGGCATGAAAAATGTGTGCTTTTTCTGTACTAGAAAGCTGAAAAACCAAAGGTATTTCATGCAGACATTGATAAGAGCTATAGCAATTGATGATACAGTAAGCCTTAACCATTCCAACGCGAGAGGCAATTACTGTACAAGTATCAGCAGTGTTTCTCAGAAATAACTTATAGCACCTTTAAGTGTGTTGTTCAGATGCTTACCTTTATGTATCAGCACTGCAAATACACAGATGAAGCTGCAACTGTAGGAACAGAAAGAAACAAGATCCTGTTAAATACTGTGACTCGACTGGGTTTTATTTCCACAAAACACAAACGCAATAAGATAATACAAAGATAGCACACCAGATGACAATGCTAATTGCTAATGCTAATGGAAAATTACTAAATAAAAATGTTAGTTATTCCCCCACAGATAAACCTGATAATCATTAATCAACCACTTCATGCTTAATGTATTAATGATGCTAAAGGTTCTAATCTAAACTAAAAGGTTTCCCTTTTAATTCTAGTTTCAATAAAGCATGTGCAAACCACGACACAACAGAAACAAACCAAAATACGAAGACGCGTTTGTCCACATAGCGTTCTGAACTCATCAAACATACCTGATCATCGTGGTGCCCTAATATTATCAATATGTTTTATTTTAATATATTGCATTTAAATATGTCTTAAATTAAGATTAAATACTCTTTTCTTTTCAAATAACAGAGTATCATACACGCTTCCGCATCAGTATGCCATGCGTGCTACGGATGACATCAGACGTAAGTGACGTCAACAGTAACCACGTGAACGACATGAAACGCGCTCCAGAGATTTATTAAACATATTCAGATTTACTTCAGTATATTCAAAACACCTGAGACAGAAGACTTTCACAAGCTTTTCATCGCATGTAGCCAACTCTTGAATTTCTACTCAATCTTCACCATTAGTAATACTGAACAAGTCTCTGCCGTCTGTCACCGTGTCTCCAATCATTCGTCTGTCATGTCTGGACTTCAGTTCAACAAAAAACTTAGTTTTGTTTATCATCTTCATTAGACTACAAAACATTGTGCCAGTTTCACTGTAAAATTACGAACCCTTTTTGTTTCCACAGTTATTATACATTTGGCAAAGTTTTTTATATTTTCATTTTTTATGTACACTCTTAAAAATAAAGGTGCTTCAAAAGGTTCTTCAAGTGATCCCATAGAAGAACCATTTTTGGCTCCACAAAGAAGCATTCAGTCAAAGGTTCTTTAAAGAACCATCTCTTTCTTACCTTTTTGTTATCTGAAGAACCTTCTTTCACCACAAAGAACCTTTTGTGAATCAGAAAGGTTCTTCAGATGTTAAAGGTTCTTTATGGAACCATTTAGACAAAAAGGTTCTTCTATGGTATCGTGAAGCACCTTTATTTTTAAGAGTGTAGGCTACAATGAATTTGAATTTAAGTTTCAGAAAAAAGGGTTATCACAGCTGCTGATTCTAATAAGGGCTGAAGAACCTGCTGTTAGCTAGACTGCAGAATAGCATCCCTGACCCTGTTTTAATTTTAGTGAAATGAAAAGGATTAAACAAAATAATGAGTACATTTAATCAGTAACTTACATGAGTGTGAAAGTGAAGCTTCCTTCCGTAAACTTCTCTGAGAAATGTTATATTTTTGATCCTCAGGTGAATCATTTTCTCTTAATGATGTTTTATATATTCTTGCCATCATTGAGTCTTAATAGATTTCATGTCTTGACTTGGTTTTTTGTAACTGAAAGAGCAGGACAAGATTGCAGAGCTTCCAGTAACATCCTCATTCATGAGCTGCAGAGAAACCAAAAGAGAGAGAACTGAAAACCTGGATTCTCCATAAAATGCCTTTCAAATTTTGCTTATTATATATTATATTATTATATAAACAGATATGCTATAGATAGCCTACCTGCACCAGAGTTTTTTTTTTCTTGGTTTTATATCTGGGCTCAGTCGAGAAACAAACCAAAATACAAATACAAAATTACTTATTATATATTATATTATTATATAAACAGATATGCTATAGATAGCCTACCTGCACCAGAGGGTTTTTTTTTTTTTTTGGTTTCCATATCTGGGCTCAGTCGAGAAAGATCTGCCTCGTAGTTCCTCTCTCTTGTCTTCATTCTCAGACTGAACAAGTGCTGTGAAGACTGTAATATTTATTCTCTGTCAATCTGATGGGAGGAGAAACTTTGGTTAGTTGTCAGATGGGCGGGTGAGAGAGATCATGTGTTTAGTGAGAAACAAATGACGGCAGCTTCCTTTGAGGTTCAGTGCATCTGAACTCTTATCTAACAATTAACAAAATATTAATAATAATAGTAGTACACACACATAAAATTGATCTCTGTAGCTACATTATGGCTCTTTATGATGTAAAGTTTTCTAAATTGTGTCTCCCACACATTCCTGCTGTCATTCACTGTTTCCATCACCTTGTTTTTATCACTGCGAAGTATCACATCATAACAACTGAGAACGTGGTGGTTTTTGACTTGTGCAAAAAGGGTTCATGTGAATAATGGGAGATGGAAATGCAATGAAAACAAATCATATGTGACTTTGCCTGCAATGCTCATCTGCTAGCTCTGAGGCACAAGTCATTTATTATAGGCCTATATGAAAATATTTATATTCCGTGGCTTCTCCTACTTTTCTTATTTATATTTCATGCCAGTTTATCAGGAAATGACGATCTTGTTCTCTTTGACACATTGGGTGCT
>NW_015508103.1:23340-24105 GCF_001515645.1 Sinocyclocheilus grahami | reverse complement strand
TGGTTAGTTGTCAGATGGGCGGGTGAGAGAGATCATGTGTTTAGTTGAATTCTTCTCAACTTTTGTTCATTGTTATGATGTTATATGATAACGTTAATATTTGCCTTCAGTGTGGTATAATATTAGTCAAAGAATGGTCTTGAATGCAAAAGCAGAGCCTTTTGTATTTTATATTACAGTGTTGTATTGTGTTTTTATGTTATATAGACTGATATTATTGACAGTTTATGCTTATATACTGATATTATGTGTGTATGTGCCTTCTTCACCAGGATGTTTGTCATATACACTGCCACAAGTAAAAGGAGCCCAGCCCTGTGTTTCAATTATGTTCTCATAACAAGATATGATTGGAGCCCTTAAAGTGTTCCATTGCACTGCCTCAAGAACTTACCTTCAGCTTTTGCTTTTGTTTTTAAAGAGTTTACAAGATTCTTGCAAGCTTGGTTTGTTTTCTGACCATTGCAACTCAATATATAATTAATAAATAATCCAAAAGAAAGGTTAAGGTCAATGTTTATGTGGCCAAACCACAGCAAAATATCATACTCTGTAGATGAGATACTGCAGTTTACTCTGCTGCCTCCAAGAGGCTGTAAGTGATAGTTTTCCCCCATCGATATTTGGGTAAATACTTACTAGAGATACTGTTCAAAATAAAATAATAAAATTATAAATCTACAAGTCTACAATGATTTATTTATTTATTTTAACCACAAACCATGAGAGAAAGTACACCGAATGGGATTAGTTTGACTAAGAAAA
>NW_015508103.1:19991-21553 GCF_001515645.1 Sinocyclocheilus grahami | reverse complement strand
CCAGAGCCATTTAAGCATACATTTCCTACATTTCCTACATTCCCATATTGCTATAACAGATATGCTTTACAAACACAGTTACAACAACCAGACAAACTAGCATTAAAAAGTCAAGGTTCAAGAGCCCAACTAAAGTAAACACTGATCGCCACGATGGTGAGGTAAAACAAAACGTTTTCAATAAAACATCTAAACCTCTGTTAATTCTCAAATAGTTTTTGTAGATATATTACAGAAATAAAGTCAAACTGTAATGCTGTGAGTGGAGTTGTTTGATCGTGTGCTGCTGTCTTATTCAGTTGATATCATCTAAGGCTGTGGCTGAAGTCAGTTGTAGTTCTTGTGTTTCTCTTTTCTTCAGTGATTCTGCTTGTTAACAGCAGCTGTTCATCACTGTCTGAATTCCCTCATTAGTGTTCATTCTCTCTGTCAGGTGGACTGTATTAGTAAACTCATGTAGGGAATAGTGAATGAGGGTGTAGGGTGTGATTTGAAACAGAGCCTCTGAGTGTCGAATCTGAACGCTGTTACTACAAGGACTGCAGAAGGATACTTTCTCGAAAATAACAAATATTACCCAGAATACCTTGTTTTTTTTACGGGATTGTACTGTTGTAATGAAAAAACAGGATGTTACTGTCAGAATATGGCCGTTTTTTTACAGCAATTTTTTACAGTGTACTGTGTCATCAGTCTGCAGATTATTTCGCTGTAGAGTTACATGCTGCTGGTGGTATTCTTTGTGATATTCAGGGGTGTGAAGTAACCAATTACAAAGAGAGCAGCCCGGAAAATGGAGCGCAGCTGGAGGAAAACAAAACTAGAGGTATTTCGTATTGCTTGGTGGGAAAAGTAACCTATCCTACAGAAAAGCATTAAAAACTGCTAGATCTGATTACTTTGTCTCTTTTAGAAGAAAATAAACATAACCCCAAGTATTTATTCAATACAGTGGCTAAATTAACGAAAAATAAAGCATCAACAGGTGTTGACATTTCCCAAAAGTACAGCAGCAGTAATGACTTTATGAACTACTTTACTTCCAAGATCGATACTATTAGAGATAAAATTGTAACCATGCAGCCATCAGCTACAGTATCGCATCCGATAGTGTGCTATAGATCGCCTGAGGAACAATTCCACTCATTCTCTACTATAGGAGAGGAAGATTTGTATAAACTTGTTAAATCATCTAAACCAACAACATGTATGTGTCACGGTTCACACACACACACAGACGAGGAACACGGGAACGAAGGAGCGAGGAGACACGGAGTAAAGTAACTAAGAAGTGTTTATTGAACAAAGGCTTGGGATCACAGGACTCAACACATCAGGATGACAGAATGACATTTAACGACTAACAAAGGACAAGAACACACTTTAAATACACAGGAACTGATGAGGGAAGACAAGGGACACCTGGAACCCTGGGAGGCCTCCAGAGTGGGGCACCATGTTGGATCTGTCAGCTCTGGGCGCTCAGGCGGGAGAGGGACCACAGGAGGACATGGCGGGGTGGGGAACACAGGAGGCCATGGCGGGGTGGGGAACACAGGAGG
>NW_015508103.1:18410-19257 GCF_001515645.1 Sinocyclocheilus grahami | reverse complement strand
TAAGCAAGTCAAAGTTCTCATGAAATATGAGGAAGAAAGATCTTTCTGAAGATGAAAACCACAAACTAGTGAAATGTCTTGCAAAAGACATGAAACAACTGTTATTTCACAAAAACTAAATAGAGACAATCGATTTGTGAGTGATTCAGAACAGAGAACAACTCAGTGAGACAAATTAAGGGTGTTCAAAGAACAACTACATAAAAGCCACTGTTGAGCAGCAAACCGGTATTTGAAGCTGCAGGTGTCTGGAGTATCAACCAGCCACCCGAAGCTGACAGTTGTGCATAAAACTGCATTTCAGACCCCTCAACCAAATGAGAGAAAAATAAAAGTTTTCAGTGGACTCAGAAATACTGATTTTCAAACAGTCTTTTTCCATGATGAATGCTGTGCAACACTCAGTAGTCCAGATGGATGGAGTTCTTGATGGTTAGTGAATGGCCAACCTTTTCCAACAAGACTGATGTCAGTAAAGAGGTGCCAGGTAATGATTTGGGCTGGAATATTGGACAAGAAGTATACACAATGGAATTGTTTGGTTGAGACATTTATAAGAAAAGTTACTTTGCATACAAATATCTTCAGACACATGAAATCTTGTAAAAATATTAATTTCTCTCCTATGTCCCCCTTCACCAAATCTCCAACAGCTGATCATTTTGTTACATTCTTCACAGACAAAACTAAAACCATCAGCAGTCAGTTCTCAGCTCCACACACACAGGATCTCAAACCAACCACATCCACTGCTAAAACTCCCCTCTCCTACTTCTGTCCCCCCACTGAGACCGAAGTATCTAAACTTCTCCTCTCCGGCCATCATACAACCTGGCCTCTAAACCCA
>NW_015508103.1:16467-17280 GCF_001515645.1 Sinocyclocheilus grahami | reverse complement strand
AAGTCACTTTGGATAAAAGCATCTGCTAAATGAATAAATGTAAATTTAAGTACATGGAATTAAATAAATAAATGTAAAATATGATTTTAGTAAGAAGTGTAACAGAAAAAAAAACTAACAGATGCCATTTCATTTAAACATTTTATTGGGTCTTAAACATAGGGAGATCATCAGTATACAATGAAACACAATTATATGTAAATACCTGAGAATATTGAAGTAGATTTTCCCCAAAAAATATTGTCAGTATGTTAACTGGCATGTGGTCCAATGCAAAGTATGTCTAGTTAAAATTTACAAACACAGTACAGAACTGTTAAGGCAGTAACATATTGATAGGCTAATTTTCCTTTAACTTCAGTTAAAAAGGAAAAAGGTTCTCATATCCATATTTTAAGATCTCATTCTGTTATCCATTAAGAATTAAGCGCATGAAGCAAGGATATAACAGTACAAGTGCTTTTTGCACCAGATAGCTGTAAAAATTTTCAAAGTGGAGAGGTAAGGCAAATTTATTAATATAGCAAATTTCATATACATTGGTATTCAAAAGCACTTTTACCTAAAAGTAATAAAAAGTAATCAAACAGTACAAAATGCAAGCCAAATTCCAAAAAAAGTTGAAACATTTTGTAAAAGGTAATACAATCAAGAACCTGTGATATGTTAATTATTTTTTTACTTTTATTTAATTGACAAAAGTACAAAGAAAATATTTCCAAACTTTTCAGTGACGAACTTAAATGTATTTGTTACAACACACTCCAGAAAAGTTGGGACAGAGGCAAAATAAAAGTGAAAAGGTTATAGAAT
>NW_015508103.1:13985-15860 GCF_001515645.1 Sinocyclocheilus grahami | reverse complement strand
TTATTGGACCTTGAAATGGTAGTTGCGTAGGCTGTCAATGGAGGGACAGAAAGCACAAAGATTTCATTAAAAATACACTTCATTTGTGTTACAAAGACGAATGAAAATCTTATGGAATTTGAAACGGTATGAGGGTGAGTAACTGATGACAGAATTCACCTTTTTGGGTGAACTGCCCTTTTAAATAATATTGTGTTCTCCTGGTGGTCAAATGGTGTCAACACTGGAACATTTCACTTGACTATTGACTATAAGTCTATAGCAATTGTTAATGACAGCACTGTCTTTGTATTCATTTTTTCCCATGTATTTGAAAATGTTTTGAATCTCAGTGTTTCACATTGAAGTTTATCTTTGTGACCACTCTTTGGTGCAACACCAATATTGTACATGTATCTGCTCATGTGTTCTTTTTTTCTGCCTGTTGCTGTTTAAAACTAAAAAGTGTTCCACAATACAAGCATTTTCAATGTTGCTTTACACATTGTTAAATTAATTGATGTCATAATATTTTTTGTCTTCACCTGTTTAAGGCAAATAAAAACAACTAAACCCAAATAAAAACAAAAGCCACTGAATGCACTTTTAAGAATGTTTACATGAGGTAAAAATAAACCATGTTCAATTTGTATATAAATTGTGCTGGATTTATTTGCTACTAAAGATAGGCCTATGCTTTCATTTTGTAGAAATGTCTGCATAACGGATTGTCCGTTTATGGTACAGAAGATAATGTAAATCTACAGAATTTTCCGTTTTAAATTTGAAGGAAATGTCCACAAATTTAACAGAAAATGTCCTGGTAAATTTCTGCCAGTACCTTATCCGCTTTTTTATGGATTTTTTTTTTACAGTGTGTAACCACCTCAGGATCGAGGGAGTATCGTGCTGATGAATGCTTAAAGAGAACAGATTTTTTCAAGCTTTCTCAATCAGGAAGGAACGGAAGGCTCTCTTAAACTGGAGGGTGGGGGGGTATTTCCAAGAAGGAAACGCTTATCCAAATGGCTAAAAGCGGCTTCTTTCTTAGCAACTTCTTGTCTGCCACAGAGGAATTTGAAAGGGCCAAACACCTGTTAAATTCATCAGCAAGCTCCACCTGAGAAGCCCACAATCTGTTTCCTCTGTGCCTCAGCAACAGTGGGTCCTGAGCCATGAAGAACCAGTGGTTGTCCCTCTTCCCTTGAGAAGAGGGACAATATCCTTACCACTTTGCACATGCTTGGAGGATAACGTGTTCTCTAATCACCCTTTTATATGTTCATGCCTGTAGTGACTTCATAGGCTGCTGCCGGTCAACATTATTGTCATGTTTTGACATGTCCTTCAGACACTAGTCACAAAGATGGCGCTTATGAAGATTACGCAATCAGTAGGGTTAAATGAATAGTTTAAAAAATTAGCAAAAAATAAAATAACATTTTTACATTTCAACCACACAGGTTTTAAAAACTCAAAGATCCTTCAGTGTATCTAAGCAAGTCATTCATGATAGCTCAGAGTTTTATGTCACAACCATACAGAAACACAAAACAGTGAAAAATATCTGATTTGATGTGTGTAAAACCTAACACTAATGAGTTTAAAATAATTTATCACAGATCTCATATGGTGTAATTGACGTTTATAGCAGGTGTTGAAAAATTAAATCACACTGAGGACAGTGGTCATGGGTGTTATAAAACAATAAAGCTCATTTCATAGAGGTGCATTCACGCCATATCATAATTACCATACCGCTCTTGTACCACGTGACCGTTGCACCTCACGCGGAACCAGAGAAAAATGGCAGTGCTTTCAAAGAAAGCTATTACTGCTCTAAAAAGGGGGAAAATAGATGCATAGATACTATAATGTACTATAATATAAAAAAAA
>NW_015508103.1:12655-13059 GCF_001515645.1 Sinocyclocheilus grahami | reverse complement strand
TGTGTGTGTGTGTGTGTACATTATAACAATAAGAAAGAATAGGTGCATTAAGCAAAACAAATGTATGTATGTCGAAGAGATCAAAACAAACAAATCATTCAACAAACAAATGAAAGGGGAAATTAGTGTAGGGGGAGGGCTGCATGTTTTTCAAATTCTTGCGCACTTGGTTTCTATACATAAATGAGGGTGTTACAGAAAATTCTGCATTCTTATCGTCTCTTAGTGACAGTAAACTAAAGTCAAGACATGGGTATGATAGCAGAAATGTTTAAGACAGAATAGAAAAAGAACTCGATAGTTTAAATAGATCAGAGACAACTACATTTTTTCTTTCTATTGGCGCTTTTCCAATGTGTGGTACGGCTCGGCTCGGGTTGCGTTTCCACTGCAGTATCGGGATT
>NW_015508103.1:5253-10181 GCF_001515645.1 Sinocyclocheilus grahami | reverse complement strand
TGGTAACGGTACGGTTCACTTGGAACCTCAACCGAGGTGGTACCATATACTGTAAAAAAACATGGACGTAGTGTCCGTGACGTCACTCGTAGGTTTCAGAAGAGCATTTTTGAAGCCTAAAGTGGGCGGAGCCAACCACCGCCATCTTGGCATCTTGGCTGAAGCGCTGGTTGCCGAAACAATGCCCATCTATGGTGACAGCAGTGCTGCCGTGCAAAGACAAAACACTATAACTTCGTTTTTGGTCGAAATGAGTTATTGATAATTTTGCGACATATCGACCTCCTTTATCATGTGTATAAGTATCTTGGAGAAAAGCCCAGGAGAAACCAAGGCAGAACACAGCATCATCAGTTACGGCTCTTTGACTTTGTTTTAGATCGCTCAAATTAAGTTACGGTGCTCTGCATTTGTTTAGCCGTTCGTCAATATTACTGTGCCAGCCTGGAGTTATATGGTATTCTGCCTTTGTTTTAATGTCCATTAAATATATCTGTCGCACTTCTTTAGACAAACAAATTAGATAGATCGACAAACTGCTCCATATAACAAAGCACTGTAAACAAGCAACGACTAGATCACTTGGCAACAATAATTAATCGTAAATAATCTTTAAAGTTTTTCTTTTTTCTTTTTATAATGCAGATGCCAGCTCTCAGTCTAGGGCTGCCCTCTTCTGCACGTGTGAGGAGTCGAATGCCATGACAGCGTATCACATAAAATCAGTTACTGTACGCAATTAAATCTGTTTCATAACATTGTAATGAACGTCATCGGAGAGGTTTAATTCACAATCATTCTGAGCATTATTCCTGCTGGCATTCACATCAATCCACAAGTCGTTCTTAGGTTAAGCTAGTTTCATTCAGTTCGATGTAAAAACAATAGACTAAGTATTTAGGCTTTAAGGCTTAATATAATTTAAACGGATGAGTTATAAAAAAATTCACCCCCCTCACAGTTGTCATGAAGGGCAAAATTACCTATATAGACCAAAAGCACTTTTTGTACCAGGCTGTAAACATTTTTTTAAAGTTGGGCATTTTAACATGAGGAGTCTATGGGACTGACTCCCTTGTGGAGCCAGCCTCTAGCGGTCAGTCGATGAATTGCAGTTTTAGTCACTTCCGTATTGGCTTCCAGCTAGAGACCGGGAGGTTGCCACTTGGGTGGTACTAAAAAAAAGTACCAGGTACTGTACCCAGTGGAAACCCCCCCAAAAGTGAACCGTACCGTGCCATACCATGCAGTGGAAAAGTGCCATATGTGAGAGCATGTATTGTTATCAATATTTTTGATCATTTTTAGAGGGAAAAAAATATCAATGCAGGTAATTTCTTGTAGGGAAACAATGCTATTTTTATTTATTTACTTGTTTTTGTTTATTTATTCCTTTTTGCTGTTTTTCAGTTGCATCAGCTGCATGACATCCCATAGGAAAGAAAAATCAAAAGTGAGACCTCTTTAACATCTCAAATATTTCTCATAGACAGAAATGAGGTTACTTTAAGATCGAATATAGACTTTTGCTTGAGACTCCTGCTTCTCAAACTTGTCTCCTGAGACAAAAACTCTAACACTCTCACAATGGTCTCCTTTAAAGCATTAAAAGAGATCTCAACAACGTCACACACTGTGCTCAGATATTTATCCTAGTCTAAAGACTCTGGTGGTCTCACATTTGTCTCCTTTAAAGTGTTATAAGAGATCTCAACAACATCACACACTGTGCTCAGATTTTTCTCTTTAGCTAAATAATCTGGGGGTCTCATATGTCTCCTGTAATGCTTTAGAAGAGATCTCAACTTTACAAAGTGTGCATCAAGTCAAGTACTTGAAAGGCACTAAATAAAGGGGGGAAATCATAAATTCAGAGTTAAAGGTTATATTGAGAGAGAAATTATGCAGAAATAAGGATAATGTTACTTTTTATAAGACAATGTTTATGTACTTAGGCTCATATTTTGTTGTTGGAAATAGTAATGTACCGGATGCCTTAATCAAAACTGATCTACAGAAAATGTAACCCTGGAGCTTTCTTTCCTGAAAGGCACACAAATGGCTTATTTCATGAAATGAGTCTTCATCTAGGAGAGCTGGATTTACACCCACAACTCCAGACTGACCTTGTAGCACATAGTCTAGGTCATCAGCATCAGATATTTCAGACTCTGAATCAGGACTAACAATTGCCTGATCTTGCTCGTCCTGTTCTTTTTGTAGCATCTCTACAACCATTTCAGCCATTAATCTAGAATGACTGAGACCAGCCATATAGAAACTCTGGATAAAGAAAATCAAAAGCACAAGAATATTTTCAAATGCACATCAAACAGTTGTTCAAGTATATACTATTATTATTAATAATTAATAATAATAATAATAATTCATTACATTTATATAGCACATTTCTAAGCACTCAAAGTGCTTTACATTGTGAGGGGGGATCTCCTCATCCACCATCAGTGCGCAGCATCCACCTGGATGATACGACTGCAGCCATACTGCTGGAGAGGAGACAAAGTGATGAAGGCAATCAGTAGATATGGGGATGGGTAGGAGGCCATGATGGGCAGAGGGCAATGGGCAAATTTGGCCAGGATGCTAAGGGTCGTACCTCTACTTATATACTTATAATATATCGTCACTGTCAGACAGAAACCTTGTATGTGCAAAACGGTGACTTTTCAGGAACACTGACAGACATAAAGGGCGACAAATAGCATTGATTTATGACAACAAATAAAAATGAGGAACAATGGAGGTTTTCACCCGACAGCGACGATATAGCTAATAGTATTGGACATGTTTCGCTTTCTCACTAATAATGGATTTCAAGGTCATGGTAAACTTAGCCTAACATTCAAATATTATATCCAGTTATCTTTCACAATATATCAAATATTTTCTCTGGTAATAAACTATAAAATAATACTTACATGCATCAAATATACAAAAGCAGCCTCGTTGAATTGTGAAATGTGGGACAGCTGAATAGTTTTCTGCAGTAAATATGTTCCTACTTGCAAAAAAATAGCAAATATCAAAGGTTTCTATAGGGGTCATTTTTGATGTAGAAATACAAAAACTGTGTTTTTTTTATAAAGTAAAAAAGGTCAAATAAACATCATAATTTGTGGAAATCAAAAACAATATATTTAATGAATACCTGGAATAATAAATGATAAAATGCATTTCATTCAAAGATTGAGCAAAGAAACAGTCAACCATGATTGAAATAACATAGGGAATGAATATGGGTCAATTTAGGCCAATGGTTTGCATTAGAGGGGTAGTGATACAAAAAATGTTATTAAAAAAGTAAGAAAGGAAAAATGAAAATAAGGATTTGTGATGATCAAAAACAAGTTAGCCTAATTGAGGAATTCCTGGAATACTGAATGATGAAATTAATTTCTTGCAAATATATAGAAAATATAAACTCGGTCTCTTTAGACCCTTGTTGTGCATCAAGGGTTAAGGCTAAAATCAAGCAAATCTCTCTCTCTCTCTCTCTCTCTCTCTGTGTTTCCTACCGAGGCTGCGTCCTACCTAGCTCAGTCCTTCAGAGGCTTGTAGGCTAGAGTCCTCCTCGGCATTAAAAGCTAGAATGAGACATTTCTAGTAAGTGCGCGTGGCTATGTCACATATGGTCCCGCCCTCACCGCCACGGCACGAAAATACTAATAAAGCTTTGTTTTGGAAAAATACTTTGTATTACAAAGCATTATGATTTGGCTTTTATTCATTGTATTATTAATGCAATACAATGAATCACAGCCGTCTAGTCTCCCAGTGGCTTACATTATTGACAGTTTAGCGTTTAGTGAGTAATTTACAACAAAACAAAAAATAACATCTATGCTTTCATGTCCGAAAACATTATTTTTGTCTTACATTTCAGACAAGCTCAGTACTGAATAGTTTTTCGTCCGTTTACTTTTCAAGAAATGGAATGGGTACAAAGGATTGTGGGCGATTGAAGGTCGCAAAGGATACATGCCATGCATCCTTTTGGCTCTGTCCCAAATGGCACCCTAAACCCTCTTCCTCTGAGTCCGCACTTTCGTGACGTAATGCCACTTTGACTGTCGGGTAGAAGTCTGCTGCAGAGCTCGCCCCAGTGTGGGCTCAGCTGAAGTGCGGATCGAGGGCGCATAACGGCCGCAAAGGGGGCGCTCGCGAGCACCCTTCTGAACTCTAAAATGACGAATGGGACACCCTACGGTCTCGTGGACTTAACGGACACGCGAGGAGGGAACAAGATGGCGGGCTAAGCACATGTAAATTTTCCCGCTCTCCAGCAAATCTTGAGTTTTATGTTAGCATTCAACTTTTAACCATCCTAATTGTTGAGTATCAGCGAGTATTGGACTATGTCAACCAAAAAAGCTTCTAATCACCGGAAAAGTCATTCCAGGACAAAAAGGGATGACTGAAAAAACTTCTGCTCTTGCCGAACATGAATAGGCCTACGTCATGGAAGTCGACCATGTTGATCACAAAGAGAAATGCAAAGAATCTCCGTCCTTGCAGAACACTCCAACTAAAGCCCCGGCTAAGAAACAGGAGAGTGACGAAAACCCAGAGATTTCCAACACCGCTCTTCTGGAAACCATAGTTGCCAGATTCGATCTACAAGACGGGAAGCTGAGCAGCATTGAGCATAAAATTACTGAGAACAGTCTAATGATCGTCAACCTGACAAAAGCTGTGGAATTCAACGCGGCGGAAATAAAGGACTGTAAAACTAAAATAAACTTGTTCGAAAAACAACTCCCGTCTGTTGTCACATCGCACGCAGATTTGATAAGCCGCACGTCGGAGCTCGAACGCTACAAAAGACGATGGAACCTCAGAGTAATCGGAATGAAAGAAACCGCAGGCGAAGATATCCGAAGAGAAGTCGTCTCACTGTTAGCCGAAAT
>NW_015508103.1:2555-3812 GCF_001515645.1 Sinocyclocheilus grahami | reverse complement strand
TTAAAGCAGTATGGCCAATGCGAAGTCTGGTAATAATTGTATCTTCTCTTCTACTACCAAAATTAACTCTTTCAACCCCAACTTGATTTTGCATATGATAAAGATGTCTTCCTCTCCTCAGAAGACTCGACGCTGACTGAGTGAGCGCGCGCGCTAGTGATGACGTCATCGCCGCGAGGCGGGATCATCAAAAAAAACGCCAAATTAGAACGCAATTGGAGTTGGAATTAACAAGAGAATTAAACTATTAAGTGAAACGTACAAAGAAACTAAATTACAAATTATTTCCTTGCAATCCAAAATTGATGATTTATATACTCAAAAAGCTAAAGGAGCATATGTAAGATCTAGAGCAAGATGGATAGAGAAAGGGGAAAAAAGTAATAATTATTTTTGCAGACTTGAAAAAAGGCGACAGGAGAAAAATGCCATAAATTCTCTCTATGTGAACGGAGTTATAACCTAAAATTCTAAAATTATTTCCTCAGAGATTTTTCAATTCTATAGTTCTTTATATAGCTCATCCTTCTCTGTATCAGATTCTCTTTGACTCTTTGATAATATACACACTAGCATACCGCAGTTAGACAAGGAGTTTAAAGACTTATGCAAAGCTGACATCAAAATAGAGGAATTAGATAAAGCAATAGATAAATTATCTTCAGGGAAATCTCCAGGCCCTGATGGCCTCACTTCCGAATTTTATAAATTCTTTAGGGAAGATTTGAGAGAACTATTATTATTATTGTATCCAAAATTATTCACTATCTTCGACTATGAAACAAGGTCTAATTACTCTTATCCCCAAACCAGGTAAAGATGCACGACATATAGATAATCTTCACCCCATCACTTAACTCAACTGTGATTATAAAATTCTAGCTCATATATTTTCCAATAGACTCAAGAAAAACATAAATCAAATAATTAGTGAATCACAGTCTGGTTTTATAAAAGGCAGATCAATACATAATAACATCAGATTGATTTTAGATATTCTAGATTATCGTGAATGTATTGAGGATGATGGCTATATTCTCTTTTTAGATTTTAGAAAGGCATTTGACACGATCGAACATAATTTCATATTTAGCTCCCTCGAAAAATTTGGTTTTGGCATTAAATTCATTTCTTTTATAAAAACGTTATATAAAGATATTAATAGTTCTATATCCCTTTCGTTTGGAACATCCCAGAGATTCAACATTTCATGAGGAATAAGACAAGGATGTCCCATTTCCTCTTTTCTATTTATCT
>NW_015508103.1:406-851 GCF_001515645.1 Sinocyclocheilus grahami | reverse complement strand
TTGTTTATTCAATGCCTATTTTGTGTACATTTGTTTACTTACTATAAAAAATAAAAAAAAAACCTTAACGGACACGTGCATGCGGCGGCCATTGTAAGTCCGTAAGACCGCAATTACACACAAAGTGTTCCATTTGGGACAGGGCCAAATTCAGCTGAATGAAGGGCACGAAACGAAGGAGCCTTCCAAGGATCAAAGATCTCTCTCAATTTTTGATCCTTTTATTGGAAGTCATGAAAACATCTCGGGTTACTTATGTAACCATGGTTCCCTGAGGGGAACGAGACACTGCGTCCTCTAGGAGTCGCTACGGGGAACGCCTCGTCGTGACCCGTGTCTGAAGCCTACATTGAAAAAACACCAACTTGTTTGGCCGGCGACAGCCATGACGTCACTACCGTCGCAACTAGTACAAAATAGGCGCCGGTAGCGCACATCATCACTT
>NW_015508103.1:0-309 GCF_001515645.1 Sinocyclocheilus grahami | reverse complement strand
TGGAACTTCGAACTGCGTCCTCTAGGGGTCGCTATGGGGAACGGTATACCCACGCCGCCATGCTGAGGGGAGTGCAAGCCAGAACCATGGCGAGCCACTAAGTACCAACTACACCATATCGCTATGGGAGTTGCCCCTGTCTGGACTTAGACTGCTGTCAGTGACATTACTCCCGACGGCCAGAAGCCTAGGCTGCCAAGGGACATTACTAGCGCCTCACAGTGCTTTGCAGGTCCCACTGGGACAAGATTGATAGTAGAACCTAGGCTACCAATAGTCTACCACGGGAACCAGTCTCTCGAGATTAAC
>NW_015508102.1:30142-30858 GCF_001515645.1 Sinocyclocheilus grahami | reverse complement strand
CCTTTTCATCACCCCTTTCCCCTTTTCATCACTTCTCAAGAAAGTGAGAAGTGATGCTTCTCACTTTCTTCAGGACCCTGGGCGATTTCCATTTTCTGACATTATATTGTATTTTATCATTTTATTTTTTTCAACCCTTTTTCTATTTTTTTGGTAGTTTACAAAAAAAGAAAAGGGTATTCCAAAGAATTGTCAATTGAAAATCTCTAATCAAATATAAAACTATTTTCCACAATAAACAAACTGATTAGGAACAAATTAAATAAATAGGAGAAGAGTAATTATAAACCCATATTAGGTCGTTAATTTTAATAGTTTGAACCCAAGTAGGTCAAAGGAAGAAAAACTAATTCACAAATTCAAAAAAAAAAATACTAATAATAGTTAAAGAACTAAATAGGATCAAAAACACAAGAAAACAGTGTAAATCTAAATCGTTGTCAAACTGATTAGGAACAAATTAAATAAATAGGAGAAGAGTAATTATAAACCCATATTAGGTCGTTAATTTTAATAGTTTGAACCCAAGTAGGTCAAAGGAAGAAAAACTAATTCACAAATTCAAAAAAAAAAATACTAATAATAGTTAAAGAACTAAATAGGATCAAAAACACAAGAAAACAGTGTAAATCTAAATCGTTGTGACATGGTGTTACTGTCCGTCCGTTCCCCCCCCCCCCCCCCCGCCCCCCGCCACGCCCGTTCGTGTTTGTCTT
>NW_015508102.1:13592-28996 GCF_001515645.1 Sinocyclocheilus grahami | reverse complement strand
CCCTTGTCCAACAGCTTTATGAGAATTCTCGGCCCGAGTCCGACTGGATCCCATGTCTTTTTTCTCTCTCTCTCTTCCCCATTACACAGCTATTAAAATAGTTCAGTTTTGGTTTTTAATGGCAAAGTTGTCATTTTTCTTTTTGTTTCTTTAAGTTACTTTAGAAATATGTTTGGAACATTTTATGTTTGCTAAATTCAAGTTTTGTTTTTTAAAGGAAGGACCAAGCGGCAGCGGCAGACAGTGAGTTGAGCATTATGTTTGACCGATTTAGCCTTCTCAAACCAACAGGACTTGTCTAAAATAAACAGACATAAAACACTTCATGCATTTCACAGTATTAATTTAAACATTTAACCTAGATGTATGAGCGCTGTTAGGCGCATATCCAATCGTTTGTGCGGAGAGTAGAAGTTAAAGCGTGCTCTGCAGGACATGGAGGCGCCAGCGCCATCACTTGCATTTTATTTTTAATAACAGCGGAGACTTAAAAATACGCCATTTTTGCTCATAAAGGTAAGAGTATACATCATTTGGAACTGCTAAGGGTCTACTTGTATTTGTGTGCACTCACAATATCAACAAAACCTTGTGGTTTTGTAAAATAAAGAAAACAAACAGGATGCGCTTTCTGTTGTCTTGGTCTTGAGCAGGAGCGCTTCACCGACATGATAAATATATCTATAGAATGCTTTAAATGACTATTTTAAAACGAAATAATTCAAATCGAAAACAAAAACTCTTTCATTATGTAATCCGTAAAGATGCATTTCTCTCTAAAGGCATGTCCAATGAGGAGATGGCAGTCAGGTTCCTCAAATTCATTTTTGCAACATTGACTCAGAAAACATTAGTTTATTTACAAATAATTCAAATATCCCCCTAATTTTTTACTTTTTTTGTTTTGTTTTTGTTTGTTTGTTCTTTGGGCTGATGTGCCAAAATTGTGTTTGCATTCAGTAGCCTATATGGCAGCATTTTTGTGTTATTGAGCTATGAGCTAATTGCTAGTAGTGATGCACGTGATACGGCCAGATGAGGCCTAAACGCATCACTTGAAGATGTTTTTCGCACATTTATGCAGTTTCAATTGTGTTAGTGTTAGACAAAGATGGAGTTAAATATGTTGAATGTTGCTTTATGTACAAATCTACTGTTGCAATGATTTTATTTTGCAAAGAAATGTCTAATTGTATTTCTGTTTTTTTTTTGTCTTTTCTCGTATTTTTTCTCTATCCTTTCCCCTTTTCATCACCCCTTTCCCCTTTTCATCACTTCTCAAGAAAGTGAGAAGTGATGCTTCTCACTTTCTTCAGGACCCTGGGCGATTTCCATTTTCTGACATTATATTGTATTTTATCATTTTATTTTTTTCAACCCTTTTTCTATTTTTTTGGTAGTTTACAAAAAAAGAAAAGGGTATTCCAAAGAATTGTCAATTGAAAATCTCTAATCAAATATAAAACTATTTTCCACAATAAACAAACTGATTAGGAACAAATTAAATAAATAGGAGAAGAGTAATTATAAACCCATATTAGGTCGTTAATTTTAATAGTTTGAACCCAAGTAGGTCAAAGGAAGAAAAACTAATTCACAAATTCAAAAAAAAAAATACTAATAATAGTTAAAGAACTAAATAGCCCCCCCCCCCCCCCCAAGTTGTGACACTGTTTTGAATTTTGCGGTTTTGTTTTCACAGTACATCTTACCTATTCCAAATGCATACAGTGCTGTTGTGTTTCCTTTCCTCCTTGATGTCGAGCCTGTCTCTTGAGTGAGTTTAGTCTTCTGTTAGCTGGTCCATATCTGGAAATAGTGCACCTGCTTCACACTTATTTCCATCAGTCACTGGGTGAGAGTGAGGATTGCACTCGTGACGCGACACGCGTTACACATGTCTCTTTATTCTACTGCCCCATGTCTCATTTTAGTAAACTCAAAAATGTGTTCTTTGGACATGGCCTCTTAGAAGGCTCCTCCCTATGTAGGCAGCTAAGCAGGTTACTAGGTTTGGAAACTGAGCTCATATTTCCATGACAACTTGATTCTCTATTTACTCCACTTGTAACAATATACTTGAGTCAATCGAGCCATAGTGAGTTCCTCTCTCATTCAGGACTGACAAATGAACCCAAGTTCTGTTTGATTTGTCACGTGTTAAGTCACGAACACATGCTAATCACAGAATCCAGTAAGTCACTCAAACACATTCTCTCAAAACGAAACATATGTTAATTACCTGGAAGTCATTTCCGTCAAATCAAACCGCAGGCACTTGTAGAGAAATTTGTCCTTTCCTACACTGAACACATGTTTCTCATTCCACATAATTAGCCGCAGATTGCAGAAGTGCCATTGTAGGGGAAATATTATTGTTGGACAGCGAGTAAAGAATTTTAATGGGGGGAATGGTGGGGGATAGACTTCATTGTGGTTTGTAGAGGTCAACGTTCGCAATTGGTCTTGCTACAGACTTGACGCCTCTACAAGAGAAGTCTGTTATTCATGCTGCACTGCATCTCATAGACTTGTGCTTCCAAAACATATCTAGCTTTTCAAAGCTGAAATGTATTTACTTTAAACTCATCCGGAGAAACATAATATGATCATTAAAGCAGCTCAGTGTTTAATGGCAACATTTTAGTATTACAAGTACAGCAGAAGGTGTAATAAGTAACTTGAGACCTCTGTCTTTTTTTGAAGGTGAAGAGCTGGAGGGCTGTTCCTGGTCTCTTGTTCTTTTCTGTGGGTTGTTTACAAATGTATTTTGTTAAAAGGGGCATTCGAAATACCGGTAAGCACAAAATACCTTTTTAAGAAGGTCACTTAGTGCTAATTGTCATAAAGAAAAAAAGCAATGGTAAAAGTGAGAAAAAAAATCTTAGAGCCCTGTTATTTTGTAGCCTTCACAATATATTATATTATATTATATTATATTATATTATATTATATTATATTATATTATATTATATTATATTATATTATATTATATTATATTATATTATATTATATTATATTATATTATATTATATTATATTATATTATATTATATTATATTATATTATATTATATTATATTATATTATATTATATTATATTATATTATATTATATTATATTATATTATATTATATTATATTATATTATATTATATTACATAGCATTTTAATGATTGCAGTTTACATTGTTGTGCGAAAAGGTGGCGATATCAGGGTGTTGGGGCTACTGCGCATAAAGTGATTATTGAAATAATTTTTCTTGGATTCTTCTGTGTGACTAACTGCACCAAAAATATGTGCACAGGGTGCTAACCGGGTGTTCCAGACTAATGACATTTTAAACCAGATGTTACTTCATAAAAATTATATGTAACATATGTAAAAGTAATATATACCAGTGGCGTTCTGTCCAAATAAGCTGCAAATGCTCCGCATACCCAAGCCATTTGAGAGAATAAATTCACGGGATAATTCATATAAACATGATTATAAGTTGATCCCTTGTCATTTGAAATGCAACTTAAAGCTTAAAGAGTTAGGAATAAGTACGTCAAATTATTTATTAGCCAAATGGCAGTAATTTTATTTAAATCTACCAGTTGCGGTTGCCTCTGCTCTGTTGCTATGACTCTTCAGGATTGTAGCGCATTCTCAATGATTTGCTGGTCTGCGGATAATTTTATGCGCGAGGTAAGCTGTCTGTGAAGCGCTCGCCCAAGCTGAAAAATGTGCTGATCCTGTCAGATCTCGATTGCCGAGAATCACATTGTGTTTGATGCAAAACCAACTCTACTAAATCAAAAGAAAAAAAACACTAACTGTATATGTTTATTTTCTCAAGCAATGCAAATTTTAAAAGTTGAATGTTGAAGATATACGTTATTGTTAACGTTATTGCCTATGCGGTAAATAAAAAAATAAGTTTATAAAAACATGGGCTTTATAAAATTTCAATAACAACAAACATCATATTGCTCCCTTTGTTTTGCATATGCTCGTGTCGCTTACAGTTGAACAGTTGATTTTATTATTGTTTGCAAGGTTGCAACGTTACTTTGCAATATTTTGGGGTATTTTGCATGGTCTGTTATTGGAGTAGTGTCACCCAGGTGGGAGTTTTAACTCCTATTTACTGGGAATAAAAGTTATGAAATAAAAAAAATCACATACCTTTTTTTAGGCTGCAGTGAGAATGTTTACATTGTGTTTAAGGATTTGAAAGCTATCATTGTGTGTTAGAGTATTTGTTTAAGCAGACTTTGTACATCTGTTGTTGTGACTTACTTGAAGGTCATATCAGATTTTACGACCAATTTAGTAGATTGAGGTACAAAGTGCGTATGATCTTATTTGAATGAATGGTTTATTTCAGCAGAAAGCATTGATGATCACAAACTCCTTTTCAATATCACCCCACCGAGTGGATAAATCACAGCATGCCACTGCTTCACAGATGTTGTGGGAGGACGTTGGATCATCCTCAGTCCAGTTTTCTCTGCACTTTTGCCTTATCATCACACTGATAATCTTGTGCTCATCTGTCCATACACTTCTGTTCCAGAGTTTCACTGGCCCATCGCTGTTTCGTGCCAAATTGTAATCCGAACTGAGGTTTGCATCTTCAGTGTGTGTTGTGAAATTCTGCTGCCAAGGTATTCTGTCAACAGCAGATAGTAGCACTTTCATCACACCATTCTGAATGTTGAACCACGCTGTTCCTACTGTCCAGGAACTACTGCTTTTTTCTCACTCAGGACAATTTAGCTGGTCAAATATATTATTTAATTAGGCAGTTTCATTTGCCATTGTAAAACTGTACTAAAACTAAAAAAAAAAAATAATAATAATAAAAATCACAATTAATTGAATAAAAAAAATGATAATCATGTTATCCAAAATGATACAGATTTTAATTGATGAGTCTGTTGTAACATTTTGTTTTTTCACAATGCTAAAACTGCTAAGTTTTACATCACATTATATATGTGTATAGTATCCCATACTTTTCTCAATTTTGGACATATTTGTATTGGATTAGGCAAGAAAAATAATACAAAATGTTTTATTTCTGTCTTTAACTTTTCCATTTTATTGTCAAAGTACTTTACAGCTTGAAGGCATTACTGTCTCAATATTTCCATGTGGCATTGTGTCTGAATCATCTTGATGTGCATTTATTGTCTGTCCTTGGTAAGATTTTGTCATTTTAATGGCTCTTCTTATTTTGTTTGCGTGAATGATTTTCTTATTTCTATTTTCCAATTTCTTACAGCTTGGCACTCTGTGTCAGAGTGGCACTCGTTAATCTGAACTTTATTTTATCAGAAGAATCTGAGAGCTCTCTGCCGAGAAGGCCAACAACAGATCTTTCAGTGACAAAGTGAGTTATTGCATCTTACAAAATGAGTCATTTCCACAGCAGGTCCAAACTCCCAGCCAAGCAGTTTACGGTTTACTCAAGCAACTGAGATTTGACCTTTAAATCCACTCCCACCAAGGATTCGGTCCCCCAAACAACGGCATGCTCAAACACACAATCAAGACTCCCTATAAACTCAACTGCATAGTCTTATACAAAAGACCCTGCTGAAGAAGAACTGGTTTGTGCTGGTTAGGGAGGACAAACATTGAATAACAGGTCCTCATTCTTCAAAACCATGAAGAAAACTACTGTATGAAAGATATCCTATCTCATACTTTATTCAAAAATACTTTAAAAATGCAATTCATACATGGAATGTCTTGAATACATCTCTTCTATGATGAGCATGTTTCTCATTTTTTCCTCATTAAAATTAGTTTTGATTTTACTTTTATTAAAGGGCGTCTAGTAAAAAATGTCATATAAATATCAAATAAAATATTTCTGTGATGACAACTCTCGAAGAGATTAGCATGGTAATACACATGGCAATGTTAATGTGTTTGGTCTTGGCGAAATAGATCTGCTACGCTGCTGCAGCAGAGCAAGTACCGAGACTTGCTACTGCCAATACATCCACAGACATGCTGCTGTGAGCATGTAAGAAATACTGCGTTTGCACACGTAAAATATATGAAATCACGCCCATATACATGAATCACCCTGAAGCAGTTCTGTACAGGTGGAGCTGGGGGAGTTGGAGGGTTTCTGAAGCGTGCTTGCAAGTTCTACAGCAAGCACTGGCCAAGTATTTCAATGCTGAGCCGCAAGCTCATTGACTGCTGATGTGAAAAGAAACCAATCAGCTGTGCCATGTGAATGATGATGTGATTATATCAGATCATATCAGAGTTAGAAGCTCGACCTGCACCATCTAGAGTTTCATGACATGGATTAAATTTCATGGAGTAAACATACAACAGCAACAACAACAAAAAAGTACTTCATTGTGCATCTTTGCATATTTTATAGTTATCTGCATAATTATTTCTTAGAACAAATATATTTGCTCATTAATATTTTAAAAACATATGTTGGTGTGACCAACGTGCAGGAAAAAAAAAACTGAAATTATGTCATACGGAACAGATTCTCATCTGGCTGTCAAGGTAAGCAAGTCTCTTAAAATATCAGATAATTTGATCTTTTATGGCAAGGCAAGATTAGTTCAGGTTGAAAAATATTCAGTTTCAGTGTTGTTCAGTTTCCCCCAAATTTAATGATATTTATGAATAATTCAAGATACCTTAAAATTACTTTGAAAAATATCTTTAAAAAAACATAAATAAATAAATTATTGTCAATCACAATCAAGTGTCTCTGTTATACTGTTTTTTTTGGACATTACCTTAATGTAGTGTGTAAAGTAGCTGTTTGTGAATGTAAAAGAAAATTTCAAAAGTTTCAGAAAGTGCACAACAAATTAAATGGTCTCCAAAAAAAAAGAACTGATCCGCTGCATCCAAAATCAAATACTTCCCTACAATATAGTATGTGAAAAACAGTACACCAAAAGAGTAGTCTGTCCGAATTCATAGTATTCGGAAAAAAAGTAGGCAAAAAGTACCTGGATGACTTAATACTTCGGCCCCGATTTGGAAGTGCGCAATGGACACTTTACTATCCCATAAGGCCACAGGAGAGAATTTGTGAATGGCTGTAGGTCACATGATAGTAACAACATGGCGGATGTAGTACATCTAAATTTCATTCACACTACCTATATTCATACTATACAGAACATACTTTTTTAACGGTCATGAAGTAAGTTTAAATTAAAATGTAGTACCTACTCAGACAGTATGCAATTTAGACGCATCCATTCTGAAATGCCTGAAACAAGTTTTCAGTAATTCCACTCTTATTACCCGCAACACATTTGCATAATGCCCACCTATGGTCTTCACTGGCTAACCGCAAACAGCGTTTACTTTGACCCACCTTTAAACACTGTGGTTGTAGCCGAGGCCTGGAAGAGCTTGGTTCGTGTTGTCGGCATGTCTAGAAGACACGGTTTGCTGTGCTGTTATCATGATTTCTACTATGTCTACAATGTACAAACTAAAATGACAGACTAAATAAAAACTTCCCACTGAGAAACATCCTGCTCAAGTTGTGCTTGCAATGGCGGTTTGAGTTGATTAGCTAGTTCTTCTAATGTTGCATTGTCAGACTTGAGCTTGAAATTATATTGTAAAAACCAACACCATGTTGCTGTTCTTATCAGTGAAACAGTTGTTGTTTTGAAACGCTAAATTTTCAGTGACATGTGATGTTAAATTCAACTTTAGGTCATTTAATTCAAGCATTGTTTGGACAAGCTTTGGCAGCAACATATAATTGCATGTTAAAACACAGGACACCTAAATGGTGTAAAATTGTCCTGACTCTCACTTGAAGCCTCTGTAATGTTGTTTTGAAATGTCTACAAATCAAGGTTAGCTGTTGAGTAGCTCTGAGGATTTTATACACAATAGTTCCTCAAGTCTCTCTCCACTTCAAGGCTTGTAAGGACAAGGTCATTCATGGGCCATTATATGGGTCTTTCCTCTGTCCTTGTAAAACTTGTAATCATGGAGGCAATATCCACAGCCCAATTGACAGCACTTTGGGGCTCTTTAGAGGTTACACTCCCAACAGTCTGTCTTCATCCTTGACTCTCGAGGCTCTTAGGATCATGTAATTGTACTGGGTCTTTAGATTCAACACACACTTGTATTCCTGCTTTTAGTTACGAATGAGTGTTAGTCTGTATTCATGTTATTTTTCCTCCTCTGTCTCTTTGAAAGCCTTAAGCTGCACAAGCAGATGAGAAGTCGCTGAATGCAGTGGGTCAGAGAGCATGCCTGGCTATTATTTGGGTCATATCTGGTATGCGGCATCATTTGTTCACTGTTTTTAACGTTTTTAAATGCAATATTTCTTGTAGTCTAATGAAATATCTCTATAAAAGATTATGGCAAGAATAGCAGGATAGAATGTATTATCAAGAGACAAACCAACTAATCAATTTTACATTTATATCCAAATTTTTATCCAAAGCAGCAATGCATTTAAGGTATGCATTTAAGGCCCAATGACCTTGCTGTTGCACGTACCATTCTCGAATGCTCAATGATGTCATTAAGGACCTGACTTTTGCTCTTTTTAAAAAAATAAAAAAAATAATTAATGGTGGAAATGAGAAACAATACTATTAAAACTAAAATATAAAAAATACTATTAAGTAAAACAATATTCACAATAAACCGGTTTTAAACCAGTGCTTGGGCAACTTGGGCAAACATTATTTTATATTATTTTAAAAGACGTCTGTTCTGTTCTGTTCTGTCTGTTATTTTATGTTATGTTTGAAGAGTAACAACAGCAAAACTGTGAAATAGTATTACAATTCAAAAAATTATTTTCTATTTTCATAAATATTTTTAATATAATTTATTAATGTGATGCAAAGCTGCAAATATCTCAGCATCATTACTCCAGTCTTGTCACATGGTCCTTCAGAAATAATTCTAATATGTTGATTTGCTGCTAAAGATACTATTTATTATTGGTAGTAACATTGAAAACAGTTGTGCTGCTTAATATTTTTTGGAAATTGTGATTTCTTTTAGGATTATTTGATGAATCTTAAGAAAGTAAAAAAAAAAATATATACACAATAAACCGGTTTTAAACCAGTGCTTGGGCAACTTGGGCAAACATTATTTTATATTATTTTAAAAGACGTCTGTTCTGTTCTGTTCTGTCTGTTATTTTATGTTATGTTTGAAGAGTAACAACAGCAAAACTGTGAAATAGTATTGCAATTCAAAAAATTATTTTCTATTTTCATAAATATTTTTAATATAATTTATTAATGTGATGCAAAGCTGCAAATATCTCAGCATCATTACTCCAGTCTTGTCACATGGTCCTTCAGAAATAATTCTAATATGTTGATTTGCTGCTAAAGATACTATTTATTATTGGTAGTAACATTGAAAACAGTTGTGCTGCTTAATATTTTTTGGAAATTGTGATTTCTTTTAGGATTATTTGATGAATCTTAAGAAAGTAAAAAAAAAAAAATCTTTTGTAACATTATAAATGAATTTGCTGAATAACTTATTTCAAATAATAGCTAATAATAATAATAAAACTTACTGACCCTAAACATTTGAACAATCTTGTATGACAGAAATATGAATATATAGTGCATAACAGAGTTTAAAAGATGTGAATTTGCCATTTTTAATCTGTTTTTGTCTTTGTGGTATATCAAAAAAATTAATGCATGTATGTCAAGAGAATACAGTGGAAGCAAACAAGCACCATTCTGAGGATCACATATGTCAACGTAAAAATATTTTGTTTGAGTGAAAATAATTTGAAAACAAAGTTGTGTGTGTGATGAATTCAAGGTGTGTATGTGCAAGGATTGTATGTGAGGAAGCATAAAAAGGTGTGAAGCAAGCAGAAGGAGAAAGGAGCTTTATTCTGTGACAGCAGATAGAGAGAAAAAGAGGTGTGTGTGCCTGGCAGGCCCAGCGGGAGGGCAAATGGGATGATAATGAAACAATGGAGCTGTAAAAGCTAGGACGCTTTGGCACAGGACGATGTGGCAGACATTTTCTGAGGTGCTTCGGTAGGTCAGAATCTGGCCGCCTGGTTCAGCGTGATGGGTGTGAGGTGCAGAGTCAGGGTCAAACTGACCGCTCTCAGGAGTGACGCAACAAAAAACAGCGTGAGGTGAGAGGTTTAGCAGACACAACACACTATTATAGCTCATTCGCAGCAGGGTTCTCTTTGCCATGGCTAAAAATGAGCTGCTGTCGGCTTATGTGTAATGGCCACGTAACGGTATGTGCGTATGTGATGTCCTGTGTTTACCTTGGGCATTTCGTGCATTCTATAAAAAGCTCTTGACCAGCAAAGGACACTTTTTTTTGAGAAGTTTATAGGTGATTTACAGTTTTGTGAGTTATTGTGTCCTTTACAGAATGTTTAGTCAAAGTTTTAAGTAAAAATATCAATTTCTGAATTTGAATTTAATTTTATATTAGGTAGCAATTAAGATCATACAGACATACAGAAGTTTTCAAGACAAACTTGAAAAAAAAGATGGCTAGACCAATACTTGTTAGAAAATTTGAAGTTTAAAAAGACTTAAAGGTTTTATAGGCCTTCAAGACAGATGAGTTTGAAATGTCAAATTTATATTATAGAAATTTGTACTACATTTATGAAAAAAATTCATTCATTCATTCCAATCCTGTCTATGCAGGGTCAGAAAACTCTCGGATTTCATCAAAAATATCTTAATTTGTGTTATGAAGATGAACAAAGGTCTTACGGATTTGGAACGACATGAGGGTGATTAACTAAATTTTCAATTTTGGGTGAACTATCCCTTTAAAGTGTTGGCAAAATGGACTTTGAATAGAGGGACAGAACTCTGTCAGGTTTCCTTAAAAATATATTTGTTCTAAAGATAAATTAACCTTTGAAATGTCATGAGGGTGAGTAACTTATGACATAATTTTTATATTTGTGTGAACTATCCCTTGAAATACCCATTTAATGCATTTCTAATGTGGCATATACCCTGAGCAAATCCTGTCACAAATAATCATCCGACAGGTCTTATGGCACATCCCCAAAGTTGAAATTAATCCTACACCACCCATGCGTGCCGTCTTTCCTCTGAACCCATCAAAACTCCGCTCACCCCCTCTGGAGTTCTTGCAATTTTTTTTTTAACTGTCTCATTTGTTATCCAAGTGGAATCCGATTCTTATTCTCTCCTCTACATCTCCAGCTCGCTCTTTTTTGTTTTAATCAGAGGAATAATTTGATCTCCCGACTCCTCTAGACTTTAATTATAACAGAAACCTTGAGCAATAACAGAGCAACTTGCCGATCAATAATGCATATCTGAGTTTTACACTACAAATGCACATATCCTGTGCTCTCCAGCCTTCAGATGTTTGATTGCAGTATCCTAATGGTGCTATCTGTCAATTCTGGACACAGTTTTAATATTCCTGTCAACGCTCTCATGCAAAAACTTGCCGTCCATCTATACTCACCATGACAGAAGCTGGATCTGTGGTTGGACACCCAAACGAAGGCCTGATTTATACCCAAGGAGGAAGAATAACCTCACAGATAGACAAAGAGCACATCTCCACCATGCATTATGACTCTCGCAACATCTATCAGAGAGAAAATCGGGACTCTGATAATGAAGCTACGCTAACGTCAACACAGAACGCGGTGTGAAATGTCCTCCCTTGATCTGTGCTCGCAGACTAAACCGTTAATCTACGCCATCTCCACATCCGAGATCATCTAACAGAAATAGACTGACGTGCAGAGGGGACTCGTAAGCGTGTGTTTCGCTAACAATTAAACGGAGAAGAAATCATGACTCCATTTGTGTCATTCTGTCACTGTGATTATGTCTGGGGCACAGAATGGAGAGCAGAAGAGAGCTCTAAAAATACCGAGCACAGTACATGGTGTTGGCAGCCCTCCCGGCCTTCTTCATCATGTTACAGCTACTGTTGATTTAGCTGAGCAGCAAGCAGATGTCAATGGGAAGGAGCTTCAGTGCCTCTCCCAACCTGTAGGGTGCAGTGTTTCCATTTTAAATGAACAACGGATGAGCGGTGGATGGGATAGTGTTTGCTTTCTTTGTTTTGTTTTTTGTGAAGGAAGGCCACTTACTTTAAGCTGAGCCGAGGTGAGGTAAATTCAGCTGGTTGGTCTTTTTTTTCTCATTATTTTCTCTCCATGTCTCAAGCTATATTAGAGCACCAGTGAGAGGTAAAATAGCTATTATTAACAGTCTGAGATTGAGAGTGTAAGCTTGGTGACGTGTTTTAGATGTATTTTTGATTAGGTGAGATTCATCATTACCCAGTCCTTACAAAGAATTATCCGTTTGACAGCAGATCTCATATCCCAGCTTAATGTTCGTTTGTAGCCTGGTTCCCTGAAGTGTAAACATTGTGGTTCTGTGGTGCTATTAAAACACTAATATGTTTGTTTGAGTGTCCTGACCAACTCAATTTTTCATATTTTGTGTGGGTGTTTTGTCTGACCAGTGGTAGACCGGGAGAGTGTTCAGGAAACCAGTATGACAACAGTCATTATTCTCACAGGTCTTTGTGTTAACACTAATGGTCACGAAATGAAACACTTCACCTTCGAGTATAAATTGTATATATAAATAATTTTTCTGTCAAAAGTTTGCGATCATGTGTGATATTTATTTATTTATTTTTTTTTCAGTCATCACTCCAATCTTCAATGTCACACGATCCTTCAAAAACCATTATTCTAATATGCAGATTTGGTGCTCAGGTGGGGTTGGGGGGGACCTGCGCAACATTTTGTGGAAACTGTGACACTTCCATTCAAAACTTTGGGCTGAGTGAGTGAGTGAGTAAGTTATTTATTTATTTAGACATTACTACTTTTATTCAGCAATGATTGATTAAATTGACAATAAAGGCATTTCTTATATTACCAACTATTTCTCTAAATGCTGTTCTTTCTGATCATAATAGAGTGCTGAAAAATTCCCCAGAATCACAGTTTCCACAAAAATATTAATCAGCAAAAAAACTTTCTTACATTAGTAAAACAATTACATTTTAAAACATAAAAATTATTTTACATTGTTATATTTCACAATATTACTACTTTTTAATCAAATAAATGTGTGTGTTTGTGTGTTAAAAATGTTATATAATCATAGATATAATATATATATATATATATCTATACACTCTAAAAACTGCTGGGTTAAAAACAACCCAATTTGGGTTATTTTGGCAACCCAGCGCTGGGTCAAAAAGGGACGAACCCAGCGCTGGGCTGTTTTAACCCAACAAGTTGGGTTATATGTTTGACCCAGCATGCTGGGTTGCTTTTTTATGGTTCAAAATTACTACACTGCTAGGCTAAAATGAACCCAAATCGAGCTACACATTAAACCTACAAATCTTGTTCATTTTAAAATCACTTTTACACACACAGAATGACTATCAAAAGGTACATATTTATTTAAAACAAGAGAAAACAGTCAAAAGTAACATGCATGTAAGAAGAAATGCAGAACAGTATGGCATTAACAGCTACAGAGTTTATAAATGAAGCATTGAACATTTGTTGAATATAACTTTTAAGATCAAATTAGACTTTTTTTTGGTACATTTTTATATATTGTATAAAAATATTATACAAAAACACTATTATACAATAGTTGTACAATTAGTTAATAGTTAAGTTCTTTACAAACTATTCTGGCATGACAGTACACAAATAAACCACAACATTAACACTGATATTATAACATTTATCAGAAACATATGTGTGAAAAAATGTGAGCATGTGTATGAATGACAGAGTGTAAACTCCATCTCTACTAAACAACAACACAGAACAAGCATTTAACATTTTGTTTTTACAAATTATACACTTGCAGTTTGTTTCATATGAATACAGATCATGCATCGCTGCCAATTTTCATGATCTCTTTAGGAGATTTGATGTAGTCATGAAGAAGCCCCATCAGCACAGCAAAGGCATGTGACATCTTTTACATTATCCAGGGCAGCCTTCTCCTTTAAAACCACTGTTGCATCAGTTTGGGGGAAAGGACATTCTCCTCTTTGACCAGCATTCATCCCTGTTCTTCATCAGTGGCCTAAAAAGAGAAAAGAAATTGAAAAAAGAAAACATTTAATTAAAATCTTTCCATTTTCAGATAGAGGTGCATCCACATCAGTAAGGATAGGTAAATAGTCTGTTTTATCATTTCAACCACTTTGTGTGGTTGATTAATGTCTCTGTCTACCACAGCGCTCTAGAATGCTATAATGGCAGCACCAGTGTGAGGGCATGTGATATTGTTTAAATAAATATATTGCTTTCAGAAAGCTACATCTTTACTGAAACATTAAAACAGACATGACATTCACATTCCTCACAGACTTTCATGTATGTGGAGGGCTGCTCTTTAAAGGGTTAGTTCACCAAATAATGAAAATGGTCATAATTTATTCTGCCCCGTGTTGTTCCAAACCCATACAAACTCTGCTAATTTTTGGAACACAAATAAATATATTTAATATTCTCTTAATTTTTGTCCTCCATTGCAAGTCTGGGAGACGAGTATTTTCTTCTGAACAGACATGTTCGCTATGATATAATTTAAGATTTATTCATGTTTAAATATTGGCATGGATTACTTCTACAATAACTCTGTATTTTTGAAGCCTGAAAATACTGATTATCTAGACTACAAAAACAAACATTCTTTTCCTCTTAGTAAAAAAAAAGAAATTGATAACATGATGAATTTCTGAAGTTTACTTGACTTAAACCATCTCGCCTCCTCACACTAGCAGGGTTCTGTGTTATTAACTCCCGGCGCGGGCACAATGAAGACACAAAGCTCAACATGTCTGAAATATAACATGCAAAACATTACTTTTAACAATTATCACTTCATCGGCCTCAAAATAATTAGGCTAGACTTTATTACATAACGCCGTTTCCTTTAGGAAACTACATTCAATTCAACAACAAAAAAGAAGATAATGAATTAACATGTAAATATGTTAATAACCCTCTCTTAACACCTCAAAAAATTTCAATATTGTAAAATCTTATGTAAATATGACATAAGACACTCACTGACGCTATATTAAAAGCACATCTTCCGTTCAGTAAAAGAGGCTGTTAAGACTATTTCTGAGGCTTCCATCTGAAGACGCTGAGAAAATGGCGGCTTCTCGCACTGGTGTCGTCCGAAGTTAACGTGACGTGCATACTCTCTTTCACGTCCGTGTTCCCAACCCAGCACCGCTGGGTTATAGATCAAGACCAATTTTCAACCCAAATTGGGTTAAAACAACCCAACGTCCTTACCCAGTGGTCTCAACCCAGCATTTGGGTTGAAAAAACAACCCAGCGTTTTTTAGAGTGT
>NW_015508102.1:11266-12296 GCF_001515645.1 Sinocyclocheilus grahami | reverse complement strand
CAGGGAGGCGCCAAAAGACCACTAAACCTGCTGCCTTAACCTGACCGTACATGCTAGTATACGGATTCATTCAGAATAACTAAACCACTGTCCAGCGCATAATCTAAAATGTCTTCAGCTGGCATTCATTATAAAACACTAAATTTGCTTTTAAGCCAAATACACGCTGAAAATAATAATTTACTGCCATCTGGATGCGAGTTACTATTCTCTCAGCCATCTCTGATGAAATTGTCTGTGTTTTCTTTGCATTAGCGCTGTTTTGAACTTATTACTTATTACTAATGCATTCCCTTACTGGAATCTTGAACTTTCCAAAAGTTTACCGGTTTCAAATGACCTCCTGGGTAGTGTGCTCTATTAGGGTGACCATACGTGCCATTTTCCCAGGACGCATCCTGGGAAAATGGCACGTATGGTCACCCTAGCTCTATAGTGTCATTTTTAATCACCCAAACACTGTCGCTTTAACTCATTTGGCAACATGTCAGAAGTGCCGGTATGCACGAAAAAGTGCTGGTATGCTAAAGACTAAAGTATTAGTGCTTACCGGCCCACTTCAAGCACTGTGTTTATTAGCAAAGCAGTTTTGTCTTTTCTTTGAATTAATAATAATGAAAAAAAGCCTTAAAATTATGAAATTCTTTTTGAGTTATTTTGAAAAATCTTCTATTATTATGTCTTATAATAATAAAATAAATGTATTTTATTATTGCTTTAAGGAATACACGATGTAGATGAGTTTGTTGCTTTATCAGAACAAATTTGGAGAAATGTAGCATTAAATCACCAATGGATCCTCTACAGTGAATGGGTGCCGTCAGAATGAGATTCCAAACAGCTAATAAAAACATCACAATCCACATGACTCCATCAATTAAAAATTCCATTAACATTTTTTTAAGGCATCTAGATTATCTAGATGTTAAGGCATTTTAACTTTTTTAAACTGTTGCTTCGGGACAAAATACAATTCCATAATCCATAATAATGCTTCCTCCTGTTGTCCTCTCACATCAAAATCCACAGA
>NW_015508102.1:0-7204 GCF_001515645.1 Sinocyclocheilus grahami | reverse complement strand
GGAGGCATCCTGGGAAAATGGCACGTATGGTCACCCTAGCTCTATAGTGTCATTTTTAATCACCCAAACACTGTCGCTTTAACTCATTTGGCAACATGTCAGAAGTGCCGGTATGCACGAAAAAGTGCTGGTATGCTAAAGACTAAAGTATTAGTGCTTACCGGCCCACTTCAAGCACTGTGTTTATTAGCAAAGCAGTTTTGTCTTTTCTTTGAATTAATAATAATGAAAAAAAGCCTTAAAATTATGAAATTCTTTTTGAGTTATTTTGAAAAATCTTCTATTATTATGTCTTATAATAATAAAATAAATGTATTTTATTATTGCTTTAAGGAATACACGATGTAGATGAGTTTGTTGCTTTATCAGAACAAATTTGGAGAAATGTAGCATTAAATCACCAATGGATCCTCTACAGTGAATGGGTGCCGTCAGAATGAGATTCCAAACAGCTAATAAAAACATCACAATCCACATGACTCCATCAATTAAAAATTCCATTAACATTTTTTTAAGGCATCTAGATTATCTAGATGTTAAGGCATTTTTACTTTTTTAAACTGTTGCTTCGGGACAAAATACAATTCCATAATCCATAATAATGCTTCCTCCTGTTGTCCTCTCACATCAAAATCCACAGACATATTTGTTCAGAACTGTTTAGGACTGTTTTCACTTGTAAACGGTGCAGATCTGCATATATTTCTCTCCTACTTTAGACAAGATTACTATTTCTCTGGAGACAGCAATATTATGGATAGAGGACTTGTATTTTAACCGGAAGCAATGGTTTGAAGTCAAAAGAAAATGTATTGATGGATTTGTTTATTACAAACACACGGCTTTTGGATTCATAAGACGTTAATCGATGGATTGGTCAATTATTTGTATATTATTATGATGTTTTTATCAGCTGTTTGGACTCTCATTCTGACGGCACTCATTCACTGCAGAGGATCCATTTTTGAGCAAGTGATGTAATGCTAAATTTCTCCAAATCTGTTCTGATGAGGGAACAAACTCATTTACATCTAGGATAGCCTGAGGGTGAAATATTTTCAGCAAATTTAAATTTTTGGGTGAACTATTCCTTTAATTCAGAAATGGAAAAAGATGCTCCTCATAGACAGGGTCTTTTCAATTCAATATATGTATGAAAAATAGCTCTCAAATGTTCTCAGCTTGACTAAATGATTGAAATAGATGCAGGAACAATGACAGCTCAAAGCTCCAGGGCTGGGACATATACAATTACTGCACATCGGCCCAGTGACTAACGCTATGATTCCACTATTGCAGTTAAGCAGATATCACATGCCTGTCGTCAAAGTTATGAGCCTGTGAAGCATATGAGATCAATGGGGCATGAAAGAGTGAACGAGAGAGAAAGATTGATCAAATGAGCATGTAGCCTCATACTGTGTCTCTCTGAAGGTGGAGCAGGACTGCTGTGTTCTTTGGAGGTGGGATGAGCATACAAATGTTCTTTCGCTTTCTCAGTTTCAGAATGCTCATCTTTTTGTTCAAAGCAAGACAGAAAATGTATATGTAGCATGTGACCCTCAGTGCTTTGCATTAACATATTATGAAGAATCTGCAAAAGCCAAGGAGTGATAAAGATACAGCCGGAGTCCTTACCATCACAAAATGTCTTATAACAGCACATGGTTTAATGTCTGAATCACTCCATTTATCTGACAAGCTGTCAGTCTGTGTGCTGTTTGACATGGAATGGTTGTTACAGGTTTGGCTTCAACTGTATTCCTTGCCTGAGTACTGACAGAGTAACTTCCCACACTGTGTATTAAATGTAGGTTATTTGATATTAACTTCTTGCTTATGTTTTCCTATTTTAAAGATGCCTTAAAGCAGTATCACACTCACTTTGTCAAGTGGTAATCAAAATCAATTTGTGAGAATTAGCCCCATATTTGTGAGATTTTTTTTTAAATGCAAAAAGTTAAAATAAAACCATCAGCGATTTTTAGAATTGGGACAGAAGGCCCTCAGTGGCATGTTGTTTGCTGATTATTTAAAGGCAGGGTAGGTGATTTGGTTAAAACACATTTTTATTATGCTGGTTGAAAGTCTCTTCACATCTCGATAGCAATCACTAAATTAAGTGGTCTAAATGTATGTACTTATATCGTCTGTGGAAGGCGTTGGACCATAAAATGTTTGTCCAATCATATCCCTCAGCCTGTCAACGTATGTATTTGCATACCACAGAGCACCATTTGCGCAGACATTATACATCATCAGCGGGGGGATACAATGGGGGTAAGCGATTGCTTTTTGTCAACAGTCCAGAAGACGTGAAGTAAAGTGCGTGCATCCGTATTAAAACCTGCCTCACATGGCTCCGGAGGGTGAATAAAGGCCTTCTGTAGCGAATCAATGCGTTTTTGTAAGAAAAATATCCATATTTCAAACGTAATAAACACTTTTTTCTCACTTCAGATGTATATGGATATTTTTCTTACAAAAACACATGGATTCACTACAGGAGGCCTTTATTCACCCCCCGGAGCCGTGTGAGGGACGTTTTATTATGGATGTGCACGCTTTATTTCACATCTTCTGGACTGTTGACAAAAAGCACCCGCTTACCCCCATTGTAAGGCTTGGAGGGGCCAGGACAATGTTTAATATAACTCCGATTGGATTCGTCTGAAAGAAGAAAGTCATATACACCTAGGATGCCTCGAGGGTGAGTACATCACAGGCTAATTTTCATTTTTGGGTGAACTAACCCTTTAACAAATGCAAAAATTTATTTGTTGATGCAATGATTCCTCATGCGGATTTGAGTTGTTTTCCAAACCGTAGTTTCACGGTGTTCGTACCGGAGCTCTTCATCTCTCAGGTGCAACGCTGTTAGCCACCAGGCAAACCTACTGAATTAGACAACTGAATTAGAAAGCTGTATATGCAGCCTGGTCTCATGTTTATACGTAGGTATTAATACGTAACATTTACAAGCACAAAACGTACACTTTTGTACGTTTTTAATCATGCTAAAACGTAGAATTTAGACGTATATCAACGTTTAAAACGTACAAATCGCTACGTATTTTTAGCTAAAAAATGTAAAAATATTTACGTATCTTTTATATCATTTAGATATTCATATCAATGCATTTTTATCATTTTATCAATAAGCGATTTAGATTTTTAGACCCCTTAACCTACCCCCAAACCTTAACCTACCCATTTTATAGCGATATATAAAGGATATAAAACGCAAATGACCGAAATACGCAGGAAAATATAACTTTTAGTAACAATATAGCATTAAAATATATTTATAGTCGCTAATTCCACTCCTACCTATAAGCCTAAACATTTCTGTACAGTATGAGAAAAACATGACAGACAGATAAATGCAATTACAATCATTTATTTATTGCAAAAATGTCAAAAGCAGTACTAAAAGTAATCCAAATGACGATGCGTTGCACCCGCAATCCTCTCTGGCGGAATACAGTAGGTTTGTGTGATCCAGAGCAGAATTTATGTTGTTAATCGCTGAAAATATTATCCAGATAATTTTCCCTATCCCCTCCGTGAACTCGTGAAGGAACGCGCATCATTCAAACACTCCTCACCAGAAACATGGCATGTCGCAATCTGTGACGAATGCAGGCGAGAGCCAATGAGCGTTCGATTATCCTGCCGTAAAACCTGTCGTTTGAAGCGGCAACATTTGAATTTGTAACGAGTGCATCAGTCAGTGCGGGCTTTGCTGCTTACGGTCACTGGACTCGCTGCTCGGGATGGAGAAGCAAGCAGATTGCCAAAAACAAGGCTTGGATTTGGGTCTGTTCCTCGCAGTCGTATGGATTCGGAAGATTTGGATTACAGCGCACTAATAAAATTGTTTCATTTCGCAATTATGTTGCGTTTTTGGTGTATTTTATAGTTCTATTGTCAGTCACAGCATGTCGGAGAAAACGCCTTTTGTGGCCCATGGCAATCAAAGTAAACATTATATGACAAGTAAAGGTTAAACGATTGCAGAAATGTTATTTATTTTAAGGTTTAAAGTAAAGTCGTGTTTAACATTATGTAGGCATATTCTTGGAAACGAGCTGGGAGCAGAAATCACAACAAAACGAAATGTTATGATTTCATAAGTAAACAATTTAATAATGGAATTGAAAATAAGTTAATTCATATGACAACTAAAAACTAATAAAATTAATGCCGCGATTTCAATATTCATAAGGATTCATTTTTAGGTGTCGAATACGTCAGTTTTGTACGTTAAAATGCTGAAAATACGTAAATATTTGTAAGTTTAGAGGCTCAAAATACGTAAGTATTTGTACGTTTAGAGGCTGAAAATACGTAAGTATTTGTACGTTTAGAGGCTGAAAATACGTAAGTATTTGTACGTTTTAGTGCCTGTAAAAATTTAAGTAAATGTACGTTTTATAGAACCACATTTTACGTAAAATACATACGAATTATCATGAGATCCCGTTGGTATATGTGACGACAGCGTTCAAAAGTATCAGTTTTTAAATCACGCAGGATGATAAAATTGTTTTGAAGTCATAATATAATATTCTGCAAGCAATTATGTGAAATTAGCCTTTATAAATCAAATCAATAAAAGTTGTCAGAGTTTTCCTGCCTCTAGTGTGTTCATTTCAACTGGAAACTGCAGTGATTTGTACATATAGGTAAGTTTTTTTCAGTTTTGCAGAAATGTATATAGAGGCACGTATTTCAAATTAGCCTATGTTGCAGACTGAGCAACAATGAAAAGGCATTATTATTGTAATAATATGCTGTTTGTACTGTAATGTTTTCTCACCGGTGAAGGAGACATGAGATAATCTGACAGTGTTTCATTCAATCCTCCACCAACGTCGTCTCTCATCGTGTCGCTGGTTAGTCTCTGGTCTGCCTGTGAATGTTCATGTGTTTTGGAGGAGGAGTGGCTTTGGAGAGTGATTTGCAGGGAGTGTGGGATCTTATACTTCCAAAGCTAGCTTGCTATTGCTCACCGAAATTGCCTACCCTACGTTTAATTATTTAATTGAATATTTATTATATTTCAAAATACATTTACATTTTATTTGACATGAATACCTTTTTGATACTAATGATATCCCACAAAAAAAGAGCAAGGATTTGACTAAAAACTCACTGCATCAACTTTGACTTTTTTATTGTTTGCTATTCTTCATTTTCATTTTGTTTTTCTTTCAATTCCAATTTAATTTGCAGTCTTTGTTGTCCTTGCAAATGTGTTGGCAAAAAACATTGCTCCTTTTTTGATGCCATTAAAGCACATTTGAATTGAATTGAACAGAGAGGGAGCGAGAGAGAGAGAGAGAGAGAGAGAGAGAGAGAACATTAGGCTGGAGTGAAATTAGCGTGATTTGTTTTAGCTTTCAAGAATAGCTGAAGCCCATTTGCTGGACATTCAATGAGTAAAAGACTGAAAAGCAAGTAGGAGAGCAGCCCACATCAAAATAATGGGTCTACGGTATTTGAAGATGAGAGCGAGAGCAAACAGTCTCATCTTTCCTTTCTTATTTTCCTAGCCCAAAGTACACATTTGTCTTTTTTCCGTATATTGTCTTATTTTCCCTTAAGTGCTTCTCTCTCTCTCTCATTCTCACCCTCCCTCTGTCTCACATTCTCTCTGGTGCTTGCATGTTTGTCTATATGTTTTCCTAAAGCCTTGCACATGTGTTTTCCCACCCTGCGCCCATGTACAGGGCTGTGGCGTAAATCCAGGACCGGCAAACAGACAAGGACAGTCTCTTGTGAGAGTTATGGGCTAAACTAAAAGAATTTGCTACATCTGTTGGATGTCTGACAGCCCACGCAATGCCATGTCATTGTCATGGCTTTGGAGGGCTATATTTGTCTGGTGATTTACCATGCAGCTCGCCCGTAAAAGAAAATGGCTGACTCATGAGCCCGCATTCTCCACCATATGGAAACACTCTCAGAGAGCCTGCTGTGCCCTCAAACTCTTACATGACTTTCCTAGTTTTAATAAAGAAAATGTCTGAGCTAAAGCCAAATTATTATGGCACGCTGCTTTCTCTGGGCTAGAGTAACTGTAGCTGGGGAGGTCTGGAGAGAGTTTTAAGAGCAGGCTTTAGGAAATGGTTTCCTGAAAGAGCTCTTAGCAACGGAGCCTCAGCAAATTTGATTATGAGTTGTAAGGGTGTGAATGTGACACAACTGCATGTATCAGAGTGATTACATTTAATCTCTCGCTCGCTCTCACATCCCTCGCTCTCTTCCTGTGAATATTTATTTGAAAGCATTTAAACTAATGGGGCTGACTTTTGCAGGTCAACAGGGATGAACAAAACGAAAACTTATCGCATCGAAAAGACGGAGGCATTGGTAAGTCTTGCATTGAGGACAGTGAGATGTAGAGCCTGCGAAAATATCTATAATTAATAAACTCTTAGTATTCAGGGGGTGTTTCAAATAATCCTGTGTGTCCTGCAAACTGGGGACATTTTGCAGGACATTCCTTGTACAGGACTGGAAAGTGTTTGATGTGGTGATACAGGAATATTCTGGGTTCAGATCAAGTTAAGTTCAATCAACAGTGTTTGTGACATACAGTAATTTTGATTATGACAAAATTTGACAAAAAAAGACTAGTCTCTCATCTTTAAGAAAAAGCAGAAATTTAGGTTACAGTTAGACATTTAGAATTGAAGTCAGTGGAGTCAATTTGTAAATGTTAAAATATTCTCACATTTCTATAGTATTGTCAGGGTCACGGACTGTCTGTGTCATGTTTTGCCCCTGTTTCTGTTCCCTTATTTGGTGATGTTCCTGTCCTCGCTTTGTTAATTGGTTTGATTAGTCATCCCTTACGCCTTTGTTTCCCCAATCATCCCCTGTATTTAAGTCCTAGTCTATGCAGTCTGTCTCTGTCAGTTCTACTTGTTACATCCTAGATGGCGGCGCGTTCACACGCTGCGGCTTCTCTCTCTCCCGACAGAAAGGTGTTTTCGTGTTTTTTGTCTTGTGAGTCGCAGTGTTTTTCTATGTATTCATCGCGTCTATTTGTTTCTAAGCGCGCATATAGTTGTGAGTTTCTGCTCGATGTCGGCAGAACCACATTTTTAGAGTTAAACTCTGCGCACGCCGAAGAGCTGCGGGATCTGCGGGCCCACACCATCACCGACCCCCACTACTGCATCTCGCCCACAGC